>NW_011367078.1:884267-888177 GCF_000735185.1 Notothenia coriiceps
AATTTCATGAAAAAGTAATAGTACAGTATTTTGAAAATATGAGCCATAGTAGATTTTGAGCTGTCTTGGCTTTGCAACAGATTGATGAATAGAGGCGAAGTCCTGCCCATCTAAATTTGACTTTTTGCCCATCGCCCCATTGAAGTCAATGGGGAGAGAAAGATTATTTCGATCTCCTTTGAATTGTGCCACNGACTCCCAGCAGCTTCTACTGAAGCCTCCCGAGTAAATCGCCAGAACACCGACACCTCCTCATCTCCACCGCTCCCATGTTTTCTTTTGTGTTGCCATAAGTTATTACGTTATTCTCTCTCCGTTGGTGCGTGGGGCTAATGCTAATAATGCTAATGCCAGCAAATACAATGGCGGCTTCACAAAACTTTTCAGAGTTTTACGGGGCGTGGTTTGCAATTCGCCCAGCCAATCAGAAATTGGAACTTTTTTTCTCCCCAGGAAAGTACCTGCTCTCTAGCAGGGACTAAAAAGGGGGGAAAAGTTCTCATGAACTAAGTTTTTGGTGTGAACGCAAAATCCCAGGAACTAAAAGGGAAAAGTACTCCGGTGTGAAAGCGCCTATAGTCACTGTCTCGGTTTTAACCTGGTTTTTGTGTGTGTGAGTGTGTGTAACTATTGTCATTCAGTTGCATATAGGCTGGAGGTGTGGGCATGGCGCTGCAGAATGAGGAAGAGATAATGTTTTTGTCCCCCAGATGGAAACCATTTCCATTTCCCTCTCCTCCTACAGTCTGTGATTTCATGATTATCGGTTTGGTTTCAAAGTCTGTTTTTAAAAACCCTAATTTCTGCTATTCACACACGACCCATTGTTATCGCTACATGTGCTTATTCATATGTTTGTGATTCATGTGTGCTGATTTGTCTTCTTTTTTGTTCACAGGAATAGACTTCAAGATCAAAACTGTTGAACTACAAGGAAAGAAGATTAAACTACAGATCTGGTGAGTTATTGGACAAAGTTGAGGTTCTGTGTTAATCATCTTTGAATTCAACCTCTTTAGTTTTGGCCTTGTTACATGACAGGGAACCATCTGTTTGACAAACCTCCCTGAAGCCCAGAAATATGCTCCAACAGGAAATGATCATCCGTCCATCGGGAGCTATCATTGAAATCCACTTCAGCTAATTTTCTTTAAACGAAATGACTAATATTTAACCTGCAGTGAGGTTTGGTTTGATTGCAAATAGGAATGCAGTTAACAATTATTTAAATTTTCTAGTAATCTTGCATTATTTATTGTTGCCTTATTGACTGTAGCTGGATATTATATTAGCTTCACGTTTAAATGATTCCAATGCGCTAAATAGTTCAGATCCTAAGAGTCTCTGTAGCCCCTGTGAGCTGTGCATAAATACAATTTCACAGGGATATCGCTTACCAAATGTAGATTGTAAAATAGTTTACAGGCTTATAAAAATCACAAGCTGACATGATTGTAATATGATCTGAAACTTGATCACATTTGGACCGACGCAATCCTTTTAACCTCTTTGTGTTTCACTTTCTGTCCACATGACACTTTATCCTCTTCCTGTCTTGGCACCTTACGTCTGGATATAATATTCACTCTAAATCCTAAACACTCAGAAGACGTGGTAATGCTCAAAAACGGTTCAATAAAATGTAACTTTCGCACTGCCAGCTTTTCTTTCCAACGTCATGGTTTGCTTTGCTCCTGGGCTTCCTCTCTCCTTTCTGTGTGGCAGCAGCGATGAATACATACTGGCAGGGTTCACATGGAAAGAAACATGTCAAAGTTGAGGTGTGTGTCAGGTGTGTGAAGGTCACGCTCAGCCTGCGGTGGAATTGACTTGACTTGGCAATGCATTAACAATATGTACTTTTACTGCTGAGTCACAATTGTGCTAAGGATTTAAACTTATATATCATTCAAGCTGCTGCGGCTTATATTCAGGTGCGCCTTATAGTCCGGAAATTACGGTACTGTAACTTGTTTTCAATGAACTAACAAATGGCATTATCATTCATTTGACAGATACTTTATGATGGTATGTTACTGGCACCAATAATAGTCAAATGTTCACAACTCAGAGAAGATCAGATCAGACATTGAAGGCTACACTAAATCATATTATTAAATACTGTTGGTGGTGTTTTTTGGCTTTAACAAAACCTTTTCCATTTGCTAGTGATATATGATATGATTTGTATCCATGGAAAGTAAGAAATCACCGCATCTTGGAGCAGCATTTCTGTCAATCTGCAGATATTTTATCGCCATTTTCTGCTACGATTCAGTGAAAATCTGAATTGCATAACCGTTTGTTGTTTGGGATAAAAGTTGGAATTAAAACAAGAAAAACTGTGAACAAAATTATAAATAAAATGTGTGTGTGTGTGTAGGGACACAGCGGGCCAGGAGCGGTTCCACACCATCACCACCTCCTACTACAGAGGAGCCATGGGCATCATGCTGGTCTACGACATCACCAACGCCAAGAGCTTCGAAAACATCAGCAAATGGCTGCGCAACATCGACGAGGTAAAACCAAAACCCACTTTCTCTCTGCGCTCTGAGCTCATAAAAGCTTATCAGGGATGTTAACAGGACGCTTTGTGTTGCCACTCCTTCATCTATTGTTTTTTTATCTTTGGCATAATGACAAAGTGCCTTAAACTCTGTGAGGGGATGACGCCAACATGCTAACTGTGAGCTGAGTGTGACTAAATGACCTCAGCTGAAACACATGTTTCCTTCTGGCTCTCTGTGGGAGCAGCAGAACTGTTTCTCATGTGAATATCAGTGGAACCAGAAATTCAACTCCAGACAAAAACAAACGTTCTGTTTAGCTTTCAGAAAGAGAAAGATGGCATGATGGCCCAGTAAAGATAATTATGTCACTATACACTCGTCACACGATCTAAACAATTTATAAATAAAAATGTATTTCAATACGTTCAGAAATCAGGAAGTTGGAGTTGATAATAGGGAACTTTAATATAATACGTTCTGAAACTCAAGTGTGCCATGATATTTGTGGTTCTTGTCCAAAAACGTTGACATTGGATGACTTACGGGCAATTTAATTTCTTATAAGCTATACTTTCTGCCCTCCTGCCTCCATCAATTGTCTGTATTAATATATATAAATACACATTTCCCCCACAAAATGACCATTTCTGTGACATTTAATCATCCCCATGTCACCCCCCTAAAGTAACATTGATTTTTCATCCATATCCCTTCTGTACATGTAGTTGAACACAACCAAACTGTATTAAAACATTGATTTACAACCTCAAAACAGCTGCAGTATTTTCTAATGTTGTTTATCCAGGTGTGTGCTAGGGCTGCAACAAACGACTAATTTGATAATCGATTAATCTATCAACGATTAATCGATTATTCGGATCGTTAAGGTTTTACTGTACTACTACTTTTATCGATACTGCTTATCGATCCGGTCCTTTAACGGTACTCTTAACGGTTCTTTAAAAAATAAAAAAGGGTAAATGAACAAAACTAATTGTAAACAAAATTAACATTGCTTTTTATTTAAATTAAATAAATAATATTTCACATCAAACGAAACAACAACGTTTTAACCAATCATATTAAATAATGTGATGAAAGAACTATAAACAGAATAGCTGAAACTTTAACAAAATAAATAACTCAGTTACCTCTAATCATTAACCCATGTTTGTATCATTGAGTGAACTCTGTGTGTTGCTGCCAGCATTTCCGCCAGGGGGGCGTCTTGGCGGCGAAACTGAGGCTCTGTGGTAAACTGAGGTAACATGAAGAGCCGATCCAGCCGGCGCTTTAAGAGAGCCGATCCAAATGATATGATGAGAGATCCGGCTCACTAACGTAAAAAGACAGTATCTATAAGGGATGGCTCGAGTCCAAATTCAAAACACCCCCCC
>NW_011367078.1:888374-896921 GCF_000735185.1 Notothenia coriiceps
AGGGAATGGCAGATTTTGGGAATTGCTATGGTAGGGATGAATAATAGTGACAAAAACGTGTATGTACCTACTTGAAACAAATTTTCTTTTTAAATCTCTCTCTGGGAGGTAAAAGTGCCGAAATATATGGTACGAACAAAATTCAAAATATAAAACTGATACTTTTACTTCAGTAATAATATGTACCACCAGGTGCGCAGATTTATGTAGAAAAACATTCTCCACTTAATTTGTAAGTTCAACTTTGCAAATTTATATTCTTTTCATTGTGGGTGTGTGAGACCATTCATGAACCTCAGCAGCGCAGGTCGCTTCGGACCACGTGTCTCGGGCTTCAGCCAGTCAAACTACACAGGCAGCCAGGATACTCTACTAACAGCCCGAACTACTAGGAGCCACCTACTTGGGTAGAACGACCTGGAGAGGTCGCGTCCACTCGAGGCCGCTACATTCTTGACCCGCTACAAGAAGAAACTTTAAGGGTCGGGACCTACTTCCTCCGAGTAGTACAGAGGAGGCCCCTACATGAGGTACTGTTTCATGTCCACAGGGACAGGGACCTTCCTCATCATCTTCTTGCGTGGTGGTGTGCAACAGCGGGAGCCGGTCCTACAGGGAGAGTCGAAGTGCACCCGGTGACCAAGGAAGTCGTCGTGCAGGAAGAACGCCTCGGCAGAAGGTTACCGCATGGTCGCGAAGGCCACCAGGAGAAAGAGACCGGTCGTGTGGAGGGGTTTTGCGAGGCTACGGCTCGTGAACTAAGCGAACTTGTACCTAAACCAGGTTAGAACGAGCGAAATCGGCCTACATCAACCTTGAGAAAGACCGTCTCGTAGTTACGTGTAGGACGAGGACTCGAAGACTTCTGTTCGGTGGACTCGTGTCCCGTCAGTTCTCACTAAGTTCTACCAGGGTGTAGTACAGCTGTTTTTCCAACTTAATTTTGTTTTTACCTCATACCCATCTTATTTCAATATTTGACCGGTATATTCCATTATAGACTCCTGTGCCCCGGTTTGTACGACAAAAAGGTATACGTCAAATATTGAAGTTAAATCAGTTTCGTTTCTACACACTCTACTCACTCGTACGCAAGAAACCGGGTGTACGACGTAATGGTGTAGAATATTTTTGTGATCTGAGAATAGTTGTTGTTGAACTTATTGACTTCAACACACCTGATGAGGGACACAGTGTTCTGTCGTGTCTATGAAATGGAAAATCAAGTCGACATCACCTGGCGTTCCTCTCTCTTCCTCTCTTTCTTGTCGATTCTCTTATATCTTGTCGTACTTTTGCTCTGTGCAATATTGTGTACGCTTCCTGTCGTCCCCCCTTTCAAACCTTTCGTCATCTTGTCATAAACGGAAATCCGCCGTTGTAACATAACAACAATGTGAAGTATTCTTTACTACACTACTTCCTAGAAGAGTTGGGAAACAGTGAGGTGAAAGGTCGACGTAAGGAGGAGGCTTAGGACGACCACCAAGACCTCCTACAAAGGTGTACGTCGAGGTACTTCTTGAACGTCCTGGACCCCCTATGTCTCGCTGGGCAGACTGAGGTATCGTTAAGGTTTTAACGGTACTACTACTTTTATCGATCCGGTCTTTTTTTCGGTTCTTTTGGAGAGAAAAAATAAGTTAAACAAACTGTGAACAAAATTAATATTGCTTATTATTTAAATTAAATAAATAATATTTCACATCAAAAGAAACAACAATGTTTTAACAAATCGTATTAAATAATCTGATGACAGAACTGTAAACAGAATAGCTAAAACTTTAACAAACTAAATAACTCAGTTACCTGTAATCATTAACCCATGTTTGTATCATTGAGTTAACTCCGTGTGTTGCTGCTAGCATACATAACACCTGACGTGGAAACGTTACTCGTGGACGGGGCTACAGAGCTACTAGAAAGACATTTCTCCGTCTGGATGTGGAGCACTTTTGCTAAATGTTTAGACAAATTGCTCGTGTTACCGCCCTTACATGCTAAACTCTTATTGCACTTTAGGTAACGAGCATTGTCCACATCGAGACGGGTAAAGTTTAACCACACCTCGGAGCGCGTTCTCTCCGCCATCTCCTCCGTGTGTGTGTGTTGCTGCATGTAGCGAGAGCGTGTGTGTAAACTGCCCCGCCCCCTCGCACACAGACGGGGAAAGAGATCTCTCGTCTGGATTGGAAAGATCGAAAATACTAAAAATAATCATAGACGCATTTTGTAGTCTTTTTGCATATTAGAAACTGAGTTGGCGATATAATGTTTATGTAGCAATAATACATATGACATAATGTTTTAAATGTCTCCTGTACCGATAAACTGCCTGTGAAACACACGTGATGACGTCACCAACGAATCGACGACTGATTTTGTTGGCAACTAATTTGGTCATCGATTTCAATCGATTAGTTGTTGCACCCCCTAGCGTGTGCTCAGTATTTCCCAAACACATGCCATTTCGTTAAAAACCGTAACATTTAAAACGCATAATATAAAGCTTTACCCTGTTTGTAAAGTGTAGGTGTTTAAGTAGCAACACTCACACTTTAAGAGCTGCTAAGTTAATCTAATATTTATAAGGGAAAGGGATCGCAGACTAAAGTAAAATCCTCAGTTTTGACTCCCCTTCTCTTTGTTTTCCTTTTGCCTTGCACCTTTCATTGTTTGCTATTCTGATATCTTACTCCTCCTTATCTCAGCAGTGATATTAAAATGCTATTGCATGACTAATCTTAAGGGATCCTTGCCAAAGCAAACGCATACCACTATTACTGCAACAGTTCCAACTCATTATCTATCTTTATTATTCCTGCCTGCTCAAACACATACAACTACGACACATGACCAGTATGAAGGTGTGAGACGTCTGAACACTTCATTGTAATGTTTCTCACTGTTAGAGACCTGTAAGGACAAGCAGGGTGTCCGCGGGGTCTTAACAAGTATTGAAAAAATATCAAACAGCATTTGTAGTGTGATTCTGTGTAGTTTATTTCTGGCATCCCGTTGGATTTGACGTCATCTGAACAGGACATCGCACGCTCACTGCTTGATAGCGTGAAGGCCCGTTTACGCCGGTTGTTAAACAACATCGTTATGGGGAAATGCAAGTCTGCGTCCAAATGGTTGGAAGATAAGGAGGAAGGACAATCAATACTGTATATAGTCAATGTGAGGTAAAGTGTGTCGCCAAGGTAACCGGTTAAAACTCAAAGTGGAGATGAGGTCTTAAAATGTATTACATTTGACTTCAGGATTCCTGCACATATATTCAATCTTTATTTCAGACTCAAGGTCCATATCACATACAAAAAGACAAGACACACATCAATAAATAGATCAATATACCCTACTACTACTACTACTACTACTACTATTATTATTACTTCTACTACTACTACTACTACTACTACTACTACTACTACTACTACTACTACTACTACTATTATTACTACTACTACTACTACTACTACTACTACTACTACTACTATTATTATTACTTCTACTACTAATACTACTACTACTACTATTACTACTACTACTACTACTACTACTACTACTATTATTACTACTACTACTACTACTACTATTATTATTACTTCTACTATTACTACTACTACTACTACTACTACTACTACTACTATTATTACTACTACTACTACTACTACTACTACTATTACTACTACTACTACTACTACTACTACTACTACTACTACTACTACTACTACTACTACTACTACTACTATTACTACTACTATTATTACTACTACTACTACTACTACTACTACTACTACTACTACTATTATTATTACTTCTAATACTACTACTACTACTATTACTTCTACTACTACTACTACTACTACTACTATTATTACTACTACTACTACTACTACTACTACTACTACTACTACTACTACTACTACTACTACTACTATTATTATTATTATTACTACTACTACTACTACTACTACAGCAAACGGATGAAGGCTTTTCTGCTGCTCGTAGATTAATAAAAGTACAATCTTGATCAGTAGTTTACAACCTTATATTGTCATTGCCCTCAAAACAAAGATTTCTGGAGCAAGTTTACAAACATTTGTGACCGCTTCAACCAATGAGTGATTTTGCTCTGGTAGTTTATCGATCAACAGTCGGATAAAAATCCCCTTTTTCCAGTTTCTTAAACGTGAGGATTTGATGCCGCTCGACTGACATTCACAAAAGTAAACTGAGCATCTCTTATCTGTCGTTGTAATCAGAGATGAAGCTACATGTATTCAAAGTCAACTTTAATGTCAATCTTTCAGTTTGTGTACAGACAGAGAGATCGAAATACCGTTACCCACAACCCCGAATACAAAAACAAAAATATGTAATGAAGCTGATATGAAACGTTAATCTAATAATCTACTCTTTCCTCTTTATCTTTTTCAGCATGCAAATGAGGACGTTGAGAGGATGCTGCTAGGCAACAAGTGTGACATGGAGGACAAGAGGGTCGTACCAAAAGCCAAGGGGGAGCAGGTGAGATGGTGCAGTCCACTGCAGCAGCTGTTACTTCATCATCACTGTCCTGCCTTCTGATTGGCTGATCTTCTTTTACTGCTATCCAGTTCATGGACCTGAACAAGTTGATTTACTCCCCTGCAGTTAATCACATCTATTATGTTCAAGACTTGTAGTCAAATTGCCCCATGAATCCTCATATATTCTCCGCAGGGCTCAAAACAAAGGACTGCATTGTTTTGGAGGATATAGAATTGATTTAAAGGTGGTGTAAAAGATGACAGAGGAAATATTGTTGCAGACAGAGCTGTGTAGTATATCATAAATACATGGGATGGTTTATGTACAGCTATAGGCATGGACATTCAATTTGTATGCAGACATTGTATGTATTAGAAAACGTGTTGAATGGGCTTCTTGTCAAAAACACATATCACTTTTATGATCCATCATGTAATAAACGGATGTATTTTCATACAGACCAGGCGGTGATTTGTCGGCGCCTACAAGCGTTTTCATCATAGATTAATTTACCCAAAACACACAGACAATAACACTAGTGATAGGATGGTTAGTTTAGCTGCTTGAAACACATACTGTACTTTGACACAGGATAATGGCTGGAGCATTCATGATTAAATCTAATTTCACAGGTGAAACAGAACTTGGTTGTTTTCTTTAAATTCTTCACCTCGCTGTAGAATAATGTAGCTTTGTCATCCGTCTGTCATTTGTTAAACCACCATTACATCTGTGTATGTACTGTAAATAAGTGTCATTTAACACCACTGTAAGGTGCGGGGAAAAGCTAAAAAAAGATATGCTATAGGAATCCTGCATTACGTGAGTTTTCCTAAACATTTAACACATTGCACACAAAATGGCATCCATCTACATATCCAGGTTAATCACCAGGATTCAAATTCTCAAAGATTGCAGTGATGACTTCCTTGTCTTCTTGCAAAGTGTTAACACTTGAGCCTAAATCCTTTTTATTTCTGTGGTCAAGCAAACAACACCTCCTGGGTAATTCAGCAGAAATGTAAACCCCCCCCTCATGGGAAAACGTATTTTTTTCTCTTCTCTTACTGTACATGTACTAATTTAGTGTGTGTGTGTGTGTGTGTGTGTGTGTGTGTGTGTGTGTGTGTGTGTGTTCCAAAACGAACTAGCAGTGACTAGTCGGTCTGCAGATTTAGCAACATCAGATCTGCTTACCCACACACACACCCACCTGACTGTGTGTCGGTAACAGCATTGATACCTGATCTCTGTTCTGCACACTTTATTTTTGGACTGAACTTTATTAAACTTAAACCACACTTGTCGTTCTAACTGGCTGTTTGTTCTCCTCCTCAGATTGCAAGGGAGCATGGCATTAGGTTTTTTGAGACGAGTGCTAAGGCCAACGTCAGCATCGAGAAGGCTTTCCTCACGTTAGCAGAAGACATCCTCAGAAAGGTGAGTGTATGTGATCGATAATGATTTTTTTTGTGGCCCAATAGTATTTCCTGGGATACCTGTATAACTTCAAATAAGATAACACTTTGTTTACCTCTGGGTAAAATGACTGTGTAGCAATGCAAAGTAGGTACAGTGAAAACGTATAGTGCAAATATACAACTCTAAAATAACTAATGTATTTATTGTATTTTATAGATTGAATAAGGGGGAACAATCAATGTGTTTATCTGTATTTATCAAATCTAAATGTATCAATCTGTATTATTAGTATTCACAATACTCTCCAAGAAGCAATTTAATAGCTTTGCTCTTCTAGGAAAAGCTAATTTAGCTCCAGTCAGATGCTAACTGCACCTTGAGATGACGTTTGTTTAAAGTGTGCTATATAAATCAAATGTATTATTATTATTATGAACTGTGTTGCTACTTGTAAGTGTATCTAATGTGTTGACAGTTGGTCTAAAACTTAAGATGTCAATTATCATTTAAAAAAATGGCGAATCTCCCACTTAGCCCACGTTATAAAAGTTAAAGAAGTAAGTCGATGGAAAGTCAGTGTTTTTATTACTTGTGTTCATTTGTCATTTTAAGTTAGATAATAAGTCGATCCCTTACTGTGAAAATGAACATATTCATAATAATCATGATTCAAAGATCAACATTAATAGGAACAGGTGATGAAATAAACAAAAAGACAATCTACATGGTTTCTCTGGGTATAAAGGAATAAAACTCAAATTCCCTCGTTGACGATTTTATGACATTTTAACGTGATGATAAAGACTTTTAGAATCTTGAAATGATTAGTTGAGGTACCTTGAAAGAGCTCATAAAAAGCTGCACCATCGTCCTAATTACTCATATCTTTTTTTATGTGTGTGTTTTGTCCGACAGACGCCTGTAAAAGAGCCCAACAGTGAAAACGTGGACATCAGCAGCGGAGGTGGAGTCACAGGCTGGAAGAGCAAGTGCTGCAGTTGAACAAGTCCTCGGTTTCACTCTCACACACACACACTAACGCACACACACAGACAGACACACACACATATTCAGTTTCTCTCTCTCTCTCTCTAACTGCTAACTCTAACTCTCTCGCTCTCTAACCTGTCTCATGAGTTTTTCTTGCACACTGACACTCTCTGTCTGTCTCTTTATCAGAATAAAACAATAAAACACTTCACTCTCTAATCCCCCCCCTCCCCCCCCCCTACACCATATTCTTCCACTCTCCATCTGATGATCATTTTTATTTCTGATAAAAAGAGAAATCCAGTCACGTTTAATGTCATTTGTTTTAAAAGTTGTTAAAAAAAAAAAGAAAAAAAAAAGATAAAGAAATAATGTGTGAAAAGACAAGCTCATATTTTTAATATTTCCTTTGCCTGAGCTCACCTGGTTGGACACCCCCACCCTTAACCCCACCCTCACCCCCCACCCACGTCACTCACTTTCGGTCAGAGGAAATCTAAATAAAAGAAAAACAAAAAAAGACAAATGTAGGATTAACATTTTGTACACTTTTCTGTTGTCTAATCGTATTTGGTCATTTACAATTTGTTACCAAGTGACAGAGGCGTGGCTAGCTCCTTTTGTATGTGGGGGTTTATTTTGTCCTGTGCCTTATATGGAAGACAGGGGCGGGGCTAGTGTTGTGGGCGGGGCCACATCCACCCAATGAAATTACAGTTTAATAATCTGTCGGCTCTGTCAGAGGACGCCGCAACTGAAGCGGGAACGTTTGAATTTCTCCTCCGGCCAAGAGAACGGTATTATACAGTATGTCCTGTTATTGATGTTTTTATTTTTATCTGTATGATTTATTTTACTTATTTTTTTTTCCTATTTGGGTTTGATTTATTTTTATTTTGTTTGCTGCATGCAGATTTCTTTGGGTTGGAAGCGTTTCTGTAACGTTGTGTAACGTTTGCCACTGGGTAACTGTGGGCGGGAGGTACACAAGTTCTCTTTGGAAATTCAAACAGTTTTGCAGATCCATTAAAAATAAGCTTGTTTAAGTTAACTTTGTTTTGTCCTCAATGATGTGCTCTTTCATGTGTCCTTTCATGTCTAATTATTATTTAAAATACTGTCTGTTTGAGGGCTTAACACTCAGGGAAACTTTGAATTATGATATTTAATTTGAGGGACTTATTGCATCATTCTCAATTTAATTGAATTTCATGAAAAAGTAATAGTACAGTATTTTGAAAATATGAGCCATAGTAGACTTGTAGACAGTCTCCCCATTGAAGTCAATGGGGAGAGAAAGATTATTTCGATCTCCTTTGAATTGTGCCACGAATTACACATGTTTGTCAATCTTAAATAATTTCCATGTCAAAAAAGTCACAGTTTATCATAAAACTGTTGAAATATAAGACTATGAAAAATACACAACTAGAAAGACTACAAATCCCAGANATGTACTTTTACTGCTGAGTCACAATTGTGCTAAGGATTTAAATACCGTAATGTTCGGACTATAAGCCACGCCTTTTTCCCCATTTTTCGACGCTGCAGCTTATATAACGGTGCGGCTAATCTATGGATTTTTACAGCTAACGG
>NW_011367078.1:896976-913049 GCF_000735185.1 Notothenia coriiceps
AAGTGAAATGTGCCAACGTGACGGCCGTCGTGGTGCGAGACGGGAGATGTAGTTCATTGAGCGGTTTCACACAAAAACAGTTACTTCACAGTTTTACGACACATTTAAAAAAATGTTGACTTGCAAAATTATCCTTTAAATTGACAAACATGTGTAATTTATGGCACAATTCTAACGGGATCGAAAGATAATCTTTCTCTCTCCATTGACCTCAATACATACTTTTTCCGTAATAAGGTCCCATGGAGGTAACATTTAAAATTAACGTTTTCTGGCTCTCATGGCACTTTTATTCATAAACAGATTGGATATATTGAATTATGTTGCTACACTAGACAAGGACACATTTATATTGGATTTTTGTCCACCTTCACTTTCATAAGGTAATATATATATATATTTTTTTTAATTCAAAACTATGCAACCGGGTGAGGCCGCAATATCTTTAATTTGTTCAATTGCTTCCTTGTCATGTGACCTAATGATTTCTATTCTAGTAGGACACACAATTTTTTCATTGGATTTGGAGTCAAAAGAAACTGAATTTGCATTAATGAGCAAAAACATTCAATTCCAATCAAAAAAGGACACCCTCCTTGTCTGATGTAGTTATAATATCCGGCAAGAATAGTTTGTCAATGGGTCACATGACATGGGTCAGAGGAGAATGTGTGTGTGTGGAGCCCCCTGCTGGCACATTAATGAACTGTTAGTTGGAGCTCTAATATAAAAAAGTAGAATAATTATCACAACACAACAGGTGCCCATATAAAAAGGAGTTGTTGACATTCTTTATTTATCACCCTCTAACTCCCGCAGCAACAATGTACACAAATATAATTCTCTCACTTACAAAGAAAAGACAGAACCAGTGCAGAATGTCAGTGGTCACCATAAAGTCCATAACTACATTCAAAGATCTTTTCCTAAAACACAAAGATAAAGTACAGCAGGTTACACAATCAGCAGTTCTCTCGACCGTCACTCCGGTTTCTTTTTTTAATAAATCAATACACAGGCACAACAAAAACTCAACACATGACAGTCAGCTGTAGTGATTCTCAAAAACAGGAAGTGAAGCCTTTGCTCACACATAATGTAAAGTACTATGGGATGAAGTGGTTAGGCATGATGGGTAATAATAACATGTGATTGTTATTTTTAAATGTGGAGAATTACATGAACTACATGTTGCTAAATCCACCGCGGGACATAAACAGAAGGGCAACCATGGCAACCATGCTCGGGGGGTCTTCTTCGCTGCTTTTGGTGTATTTTGTGGCGCCACTTACAGGCCCCGCAAATATGGGTTAGTGCTAGATCGTATACCTCCTGGCTATTAGTAACATTTAAAAAAAATGACATCTCACAAGAAGAAAAGCACAGATGGGATTTAACACTCAGAAAGCCACTGAGTGCGTTTGATTTCGGATTACAGTGACACACACAGTACGAGGTTTATTTATTTTTTAAAAGAGGTTTTTTAGGAGTGTGCTCCTTCTCACTCCTGTTCACTGTCCTCCGGATTCCTGCAGGACTCCAGAGTCGCAAAGAGCCCATGCTAAATTAAATTAAATGTGTCTACTTTTACTACCAGATGTGCAAAAGTTGCCGACTTCTCATCCACGATTACGTCACTTCCGCCGCCTAAAACCCAGGAGGTATACGATCTAGCACTAAACCCCGGCATATTTACTCGGTCTCGTGTGAACGGAAGACTTTTTTGATATCGTATTCGGTTCGTTTGCGTGTAAATGGGGTCTTAGTACTTTGGTGGAGAAGAGTATAAAAGTCTGAATGCTGATGAGTTAACAACAATACTTAAAAGTTCTGTGATTTAGTGTTTTGAGACAGAAGAGCAACATTAACTGGAATCAGCAGCAGTGACAGAGGGCCTGCCCTAAAAGAAAAATAAATCAGCTGACAGGGAAGATAAACTATTTACATCAACTGTATAATTTATAAATACATTTTAAGTATAAATTAGAAAAATAAAACAAATCCTACTGTAGTTCAATCAGCTACTGCTACTCTCATTTTTAAAATGATTATTAACCCTCTGTATATTTGGTGAAAGTATATTAAAAAAAAAAAAGGCACAGCAATGAATTGGAGCGATTTATCCCTGCAAATGTCTACCAGTCACAAAACTAAATCCCCACTTCAACAGAAATTAAAATATAAATTAACGTTCTAACCTTTAAATGAAATACAAACAATCCCCACACTCAAACAGCAGCTACACTAGCATCACCAGTTACAACTTCTTAAATAAATTAAGGCTTGTTTGCGTAACGTCATCAAAGAGAGCACCTGATTTAACTCTGCTTTCTATTCTTCAGGCAGCAAACATCGTACAGTCGCTTTCAAACATTCAGAGAAACATCCAGAGCTCATTCGGTTTTCTGCTGAGAGCTGTACCGGGAGTCCTTTTTTTAAACAAGCAGAGCTTCTTTTGAGGGTTTCAAATATAGCTCTGAATGTCTACAGTCATTTTTTTTAATTCACGTTTAAATACTAAATTTGACTTTTGGACTCGACAATGCTCGAAAATTATTGAAAATGTTCGACTCACCGATTCAGCAATACGGTTCAACAAACAGTATAGTACTAATAATATTAGTGTATTTTTATCTCTATCTCCAACTGTGCAGAAAAAACAGGTTTGAAGAGATGAATAAACCTGCAGGAAGAACCCACAACTGAACAGCATTTAAATATTGATTCAGAATGTCAACGATATAAATGAAGCCTACTTATTTTCCGTGAACTGTAGTATTGATCTAATGCTTGGCAAAAATGGAATAAGTATGTTTTCCTGTCTCCTCTCCTCCATTAGTCTCTAAATGTACAGCAGGTCTCGGCCCTGCGTCGCTGAGCTCCCAGCAGCCACCTGGGCCTCAGACTCCGCCTCCTCCCCCTCGTAGCTCTCGTACACGATGGGCTTGGGGCAGCTGTACGGGTGGCCGTTGTCGTCGAAGAAGCGGCGGAAGGTGAACTCGTAGAAGGCGTGTTCCGGGTGTTTTCCGTTGCGGAACCAGCCGTTGAGCGTGTCGTTGAGGTTGTCCTCTCCGTCGCTGTCGCTGCTCCACATTTTATCGGGGTCCACGGGGTCGAAGTTGGAGGTGTCCGTGGCGTGAGCGATGGTGGGGACGTACGGCGCCGCCTGCTGCCGCAAGTCGCTGGAGAAATCAATGTTCTGGAAGAAGGGATGAGCTTTGATCTCGTCGGCGCCGCCCCTCCCCACGCGGTCCTCCGGGCTGCGGCACAGCTTCACGATGAGATCCGACGCCTCGGGGCTGAGCTTGGCCAGCGGGGGAATGTTCAGCATGTTCTTCCAGTTTATCACCTGGTGACAGAGAGACGACAGTGAGGAACAATGCAGACTGAAGACACATCACATTTCTCTGAGGGAGCTTCACATACCTTCATCTGCGTCTCCACAGGCGTGTTCGCCAGGAAGGGAGGCTGTCCGACAACCATCTCATACAGGATGACGCCCACACTCCACCAATCACACAGCTGGGTGTAGCCTGCAGGAGATTTAGGACATTCTTACATCAACAACATCTGGGAGGCAATGTTTTAGATCAGGGGTGTCCAAACTTTTTTCACCGAGGGCTGGGCCGCTCACTAGAGGTATACTGCCTCATACGTTCAGTTATAAGTTTGCAAAATTAATTAAATCTAGGTAAATTATTCTTGTGAGTGTTGGCAGCTCATCGCTTCAACCAGAAACCTCAAGAGTGATTATAATAAGGAGAAATAGGAAAGGTGTATTTCAAGCTTGTTATGTAAATAAAGGGCCCATGTCATGCTTTTCTGGTTATCACCCGTCCCCTTGCTTTTTAAACCACATCAGGTCAACTCAAGGCCCGGGGGCCAAATCAGGCCCTTGGTGGATTTAATTTCGACCCGCAGGATAATTTCTAATTACTATTAGATCTGATCCGCCGGTATATTGCACGCACACCTTCCCTCCATCCTGATGATTTCCTCAGCTCAGAGCCTGAGCCCAAACATTGATGAACTTGCACCCAAGATGAGATGCCAAGTATCTGGCTTGAACTAGCAGGAGCTCCAACGAGCCGTTTAGGACAGAGAGTGAATACACATACTATACAGAGATGCTGTATGAGAAACCAATGTGAGTTCGGAACATTGAACAATATAAATCTATTCTAGTAGACCTCAACAATGGAATTATGATCAGTAGAAATGGCCGTGACGTGGGACCTTTAAATAATTGGGCTTTTTGTTATCAACAAAGATTTGTTTGAACATTTTTCCAACTTCAACTGACTGAATTTGTTTGAAAAGATGTCTCATTAACACATGAATACTGTGTGATATATTTGTACATATATATTTAAGAAGTACAATATAAGACAAGCACAAGTTTAATCTGTGGGCCGTATTCCATTATACTTTTTTAATGTGCTGAGGGCCGATTCAAAATGGTCCGAGAGCCGCATTTGGCCCCCGGGCCGTAGTTTGGACACGCCTGTTTTAAATGTTACATTCACTTTTGAGGATAGATTCTGTTATCTGTCAAGAATACAAATGACTAATGAATTGCATTCAAATCAACATTGCAGCTTAACATAAAGCAATGATCGTATGACCGTAATCAAACAAATGTTATTTACTTTATGCTTCTTGAGAAGACAGTTGGCTCCCCTATATCCTTCAGTCCTTGTTCAACCTTTAGTATAACAAGACAATACACATTCTGGAAAGACACTAGTAATACTGTGAGTTTCAGGGTATCCTCTGTACCTGTTCGGAGCAGCACTTCTGGAGCGATGTAGTTGGGCGTGCCGACCAGAGAGTGGGCCAGACAGCGCTGGTGCTCCCGGGCCTTCCTCCGCTCCAGAGGCTTCAGGCGCTCCGTGCAGCGGCAGTCCGTCGCGTCCTCCCACTCCTTACTGAAGTCCATGCTGTCCTGCCTCACATGGTCACCTGGAGACACACCAAACATCATTAAACCCATCAGCTGGGTTCTGTTTTCACAGGCATGTGAATTCATAAAAGGAAGGGTGTCAATGTAAACAACTTGATATGGTCCCTACATTTAGTATTTTCATGATTTCCATAATATTCACTGAATGACTTTCACGGTCTGGTCAGTTTTTGGAAGCTAATCGGGACTTTTTGGTATTGAAATGCCGATACACCCCAAAATCTTATTCATTTCATACTGAAAGGACAGCAAAAGAGACATGTATTCCTGGCAGGAGGAACACGCTGACAATTATACAAAGCTGCTTGTGTTCTGCTGAATACTTTGAAATATTTTTTTAATTACTTATATATCTAGGGATGGGTACCGAGCCCCGGTATTAAACGGGCCCCGGGGGCTGAATTATTAAAGACTGTGGTACCGTTAAGCTCCGACATTATCGGTCTTTTTATCGGTACTGGAGACATGTAAAAAATATATGTCATGCATTATTGCTACACAAACATTATATTGCAGTTTTAGAGTCGCCAACTGCGTTTCTAATACGCAAAAAGACTGCAAAATGAATCCATGATTATTTTTAGTATTTTCGATCTTTCCAATCCAGACGAGAGATCTCTCACACACACTCTGCTACATGCAGCAACACACACACACTCGGAGGAGATGGCGGAGAGAACGCGCTCCGAGGTGTGGTTAAACTTTACCCGTCTCGATGTGGACAATGCTCGTTACCTAAAGTGCAATAAGAGTTTAGCATGTAAGGGCGGTAACACGAGCAATTTGTCTAAACATTTAGCAAAAGTGCTGTGCGGTGCCCACACAAATAGAATCAAATTCTGTGGGAAACACTGTGTTTTTGCACATACATGGATGAACTTGTAGATTTAGGGAGAGAGCTTCATTTTTATGGCTTATTATACCATGCCTTGTTTTAGTTTTTATATTTTGACATTTTGTCATTATGCTACATGTGGTCCAGCGCTCTCATACACTCTTTTTGTAGAGGGTGAATTAAACAATGAGAGCGCTGGACCACATGTAGCATAATGACAAAATGTCAAAATATAAAAACTAAAACAAGGCATGGTNATGACATCATAAAGTGGCCAAAATCTGATCAGCTCATTTTCAGACAGGTTTCTATATAAATGGATCAGGACAAAAAGAGAGAGAATCTTTTTTCCTGAAACTTCCAGAGTCTCTTTACACAGAGGGGACAGATGTTGATGTAGAAGAGACATGGAGAAGAGGGGACACATGTTGATGTAGAAGAGACATGAAGAAGAGGGGACACATGTTGATGTAGAAGAGACATGAAGAAGAGGGGACACATGTTGATGTAGAAGAGACATGAAGAAGAGGGGACACATGTTGATGTAGAAGAGACATGAAGAAGAGGGGACACGTGTTGATGTATAAAATACATGAAAAAGTGCATTTTGCATGATAGGTCCCCTTTAAATTCCATCAACATACCAGGGAACGGCTACGCAAATAGGTTGCACTTCAAGGAGGTGAATGTTGGACAAACTGGATATGTTACATACTTCTGGTTTGGTAAATATAAAAATGTCTTTGTTGACTGCAGACGATATCAGTTTCTCAGCGCTGGCCAGGAGTTCATTGTTACCCATGTGACAATGCTCCCAGTACTGGGGTCGTGTGCAGCAGCCCTGAGATCGTCACGGTCGGTGAAGATGGAAGGATCGTCGTCTTCAGAGCCGACCAGGAGGGAGTCGTTAGAGTCATAGGTGAGGTTAACATAATGATAGTGTCACTTTAAATTACGCACATTTTAGGGGGCATCCCGGGAGAGAACTTGGTAGAGCGAGGGATGTGAAGCCTGCAAAACCAGCTTGATCTTTAAATACACACTTTTATGAATAGGCTTTTATGTGAATCACTCCCTATGCACTTTCACATTTTATAAAGGGTTGATCTGTTTTTAATTGGTACCTTTGTCTAATGGTGTGTTTAGTTGTGTTGGTTTTCCTCCTGTCTTACTTTTTGCTGCTTTGTGGTTTCATTGAATAAAAACAGTAAAGGTTTTTGTTACTATTAGTATTAGAGCAAGTAATACTAGTATCATTACAAAAAGCAAACAGCCCCAAAACAAATTCAAAACAGTCTTTAATTTTTTTTACATGGGTTTAGAATATCATAACACCTCCAGATCATAAGAGTTGGACACTATAATGTGTCTAATGTGTATTTTGTTTTACTTTGACAGAGAATGCGGACAGCAGCACGATTCATGCTGTGACCTACCTGAGGACCACAGAGATTTTGACGGTGAACTCAATCGGCCAACTCAAGCTGTGGGACTTCAGACAACAAAGCAACTCGCCATCCCAGATTCTCTCCTTGTAAGATTTCCACAAACAAAAATCAAATTTCTCCACATTTGTTCTTCTGATCTGACTTTTATAATAACGTCTTCTTCTTCCAGGTCAGGGGATAGAGTCCCTCTGCATTGTGTGGACAGACATCCCAACCAGCAGCACATTGTTGCCACGGGGGGGCAGGACGGCATGCTCTGTGTCTGGGATATAAGACAAGGCAGCGCACCCTTCTCACTCATGGAGGCTCACTCTGCTGAAAGTAAGAGTTTAGTTGGATTTCTTATTTCTGTTGTTTTTTTTGACACTGTGGTAAGGGGTAAGGAAAAGGTATTACAGTTTTTGTTTTGAACACATCAAAGGTGGGGTAAAGAAATGCTTGAACATTGATTTTTACATTTGTATTTCTCATTAGTTTAACACTGGTTTTCAACGTGAATAAGAAAGGAATATCTTCACTGTAATTGTTTTGTGTATGACACATTCTTTATTTTTAAATCAAAGCAAGGAACCTTTTTTCTATAGGCAGTTGAATCAAATTGCCTACTAACTATGTTAAATGATCGTTCTCTTTGGCAATGGCTTTTTTTAATATTGATGTACGGTTTTTCTTTGCTTTTCTTTACAGTGTGGGAAGTCCATTTCCACCCGTCGAACCCAGATCATCTGTTCACCTGCTCAGAGGACGGTTCACTGCTGCACTGGGAGACGTCCGCACAGTCAGACATGCCCTCCTTCTTACAAGGCAAGATTTTATCTGCAAGCTGCTGCATTAAAAGTTTGCAGTTGCAGCAGAATCATTTGATTAAAAACTACATTTTAATCACAACATGTATATGTATTTAATGTATTAGTCATACAACTGTGACTGTAATCTTTTGGTTGTCAGAGGAACAACAAAAACACTGAGACAGCTGAGCTGAGCTTAAACGCTGGCAAAGCAAAATGCTACAAACTAAAAGGGCTCACTAGAACTTCATCATCTAAGTTGTGCATTTATTATGTACTTCAATACTAAAACTATTTAACATACTTAACATACATTTAATAAAACCACAATACACTTTATTATCATGTGAATATGTACAAATATGAAATTCTTAGACTGAAATAACATTGTGAACCTTGGCCCATGGTTCACCCTCTCCCCACGTTTCATCAAAATTCGACCAGTTGTTTTCCAGTAATCCAGCTAAGAAAGAAACCAAAACACAAACTCCTTCAAGGGATATTATGTTCAGAATTATCTTGTTAATTGATTGTTTCATTGTTGTTTTCCAGGTGGCAGGAACAACAGCATGATATCTCGCAGTGCGATGGCCCCGGCTGGAGGAAACCAGTCCCTCATCAGCGCGTGGCTGAGCGGAGACTCCAGTAAAGGCCGCGTGGAGACGACTCACATGTTGCCCAGCCAGACGCTGTCCGTCAACAGCCTGGATGTACTTGGACAATGTCTTGTCTGCGGGACTGACGGAGAAGCAATTTTTGTCAACAGACAAGTCCCTGTTTAGAAGAGTTGTTTCTGTACTGAACAAGATCTCTTTATTTGCCGTCAATTGCTGTCACCACATTGTCTCATTTGATCAAACAAGGTGCCTAAAAAAAACTGTGTTCAAAAGTCTACTGTTGACATTTTGGTCTAAATTGTGAATTTCTCATGTCATAAAATGGTGCATACACAGTATTTTTGCGCATTTCTGGATGGATTCATCAATGAATCTAGGTTTTTGTAGATCATTCCACGAACAGTAGTTCAACTCTACAGTACTTTTGTATGGATTTCATTTAAAACGTTTTGAAATAAATGAATAAAAATGCCTTATATAGATGTCTAATGTGTCCATTAAAGATTTTGTATTCAAAATAAGAATCCAATGTAGTTCATATTGCTCCTAAAACTAGGGTTGGTTAAATGCAGAGGCTACATTTTACTGTGTTTTAAGTGTTTCCTTTGTAATCCTCCATTTACTTTTCCTTAGTTGTTATTTTTTGATCGTCACAGAATCTAACAATGCCCCCCTTCCAGTACTCAATAATACAAACATTGTAGCTGCAGTTACTGTGTACATTTCATTTTAAGTGGTTAAATACTTTTTCATTACAGCGGAATCCATGGCCCAGAGTTGTTTTGAAGGAAAATGGGGTAAAGATACAAATTCAAGGAGATTGGTACTTACTACCACGGTCATACAGTTGTATTATTTGTGACCTGTGTTTAAATGTTCCTGAAAAATACGTGTGTTTTCTGTCAGCAGAATTTAAAAAGAAATGCTAAAACAAAAACACTCATGAGTTAATTTCCTTCTTTTATTGTTTAATCCACCATTGCCGGAAGTGTGTCGCATTCCTTCTTCGTGTGAACCGTTCTCTGTTGTGTTGTACTTGTCATTCAGACATCCCAGGAATCCAACACGACTAGGAACAGCCAGGGCAACAGGACCAGGACATTTTAAGTTAAAGTTGTGCGTCCTTGTTTCCGTTAAAGGTCAAGGAAAATATCGGTCGTTGCCAAAGAAGTACAAGTGTCAAAAGAAAGCGGATTTTACAGATATCGGTAAGTTGTCAGACGCGACTAACGGCTAACTAACTGTTGCTGTTCCGAGCTAGCAGCTAGTTAGCATAGCAGCAAATGGATGCCTTCCACAGGCCATGGATGTGCTTCTGCCCTATTGGATTATATTCAAAGTTAAATTGTAATATTGGGAGAACATTGGGTTAATAAGTAAAAGTCATTTAGGTGAATATGTGAAACAACTCTAGCATTTTATTTCACACCACTCGTGAATGAGCTGTAGTGTAGCGCTGTGTTAGCCTGTGCTGCTAACGAAGCTAGCAAGTGTACAGACAGGTGTTTTGTTTTGGGAATAGTCTTTATTCTGAGGAATCTTTCTTAACCTTAAGGTTTGAATAACGAGAGAACCTTAACGTGAATCAGTGGTGGGAGAAGTACTCAGACCTTTTACTTAAGTAAAAATAGAAGTACCAAAGTGTAGGAATACTCTGTTATAAGTAATATCCTGAATTCAAAATCCCAATGAAGCAAAAGTACAAGCATCTAAATGACTTAATTAATAATTATGCAAATGTGCCCATTTCAAAATAATATATGATTTGTTTTGATTATAAATATTGATGCATTAAAGTGTTATAAAAGCTGGTAAAGGTGCAGATAGTTTTAATGACTATATATGCTGCAGTGTAGTTTGTGGATGTTACTCCAGGTGTAAGTTACTAAAGTCTTATTTAAGTTTTATCTATTTCATATAATTAATCCACATTTGAAAAGTAAGTGAAGGTATTTATATTATGTAGTGGAATAAAAGTACACAATTTACCTGTGATTTGTGGTTGGCTAGAAGGACAAAGTAGCAAACATTTCTCAATTGTACTTGAGTTAATCTAATTAATTACTTTACACCACTGGTTAACAATATAGTTCATCATACAGTTTGCCTCATCTTTGCTATTTGCACCTGATACTATCTGTCAATTAGTACTTCCACACATCATATATGCCTAACCTGTTTGTTAACATGACGTGTGTTTTGGTTGCTTTCTCATCTCATATTGTACATTCCTGTCAGCAGCATGCAGATGTGAGTGCAGACATCCTGCTACCCTTTACTGCTACGCTGGACTGAGTGGCATCCTCTTCATCCCCTTCATCGTCATCATACATGCTCTTACATGAAGAGAGGGGAGAAACCCGAAGGATACAGACAGGCGAGACCCAAAACGTTTCCTGCCAGCAACTACAGCGCCAACAGCCAACACATGCTGCAGGAAATAAGGAACAGTCTGCGCAATTTATCCAGACAATCGGACCCCCCTAAAGCAGACTCTGGAGGAGCTGTAAAAATGCCTCCGGAGGACTCAAGGCAACAGGGGCGATGCAGCAACCCCAAACACCCCTACCACAAGGCCTTACAGGAGATCCGCAAGTCCCTGATGCCTTTTGCCAATGAGCCGAGTACTTCAGGACCTGAGGGGAACAAACACATGTCTCTGGAACCTCCCTGCGCTGGGTTCGACGAGGTAAGATGTTTTCGTCTTTTATTTGTCACTCAGACAGGTGTTTGTGAAGGAATGTGGAGGAATTTGATTCTAAACATTACTCTGTTATAGAGAATAAGAGCCAAGTGCACTTTGTTTTCTGGAGAATTATTTGAAAAATGAGAAATATGCAAAGTGGAATTTCGAGTTTGTCAGGTGACAATACAAAGTACTTTTTTAGTTGGCAGTCGCCACTTGTTTTGACACAGGGAATGCACCCTGGCCTATGCAGGGCACTATTTTTAGTTGGAGCAAATGTTTATTTCGTAAATAACTATTAAAGACAATTTGCCATTGTTCTTATAAATAAATAATGAAACAAAGCAATCTCTTGTTAGGGCTTCTCAAATGTCAGAATTAGTTTTATTTCATTGTGAACTGAATATCTCTGCTTTTTGACTGTTTGTTTTGGCAAAAAAAAGACAACATGTTTTATAGACAAAACAATTAATTGAATAATCCCAAAAAATAAACTACAGATAAATCCATAAGTAAAATACTCTTTTGGTCCACCTACATGACATTTCAAGACTGTAAAGATGCATGAATGAACTGTTAGCAAAACAAGCAATAAATGTATTCACAGATAATCTGCGCTCTGTCAAGCTTTGATTGCCCAAACTCTTAATGTTGACTGTTGTTTTTATGCCTTTTGTAAACAGAGCAACAGTCGCAGTATGGGGGCAGTTATAGACTACAGTGGTAAGGTGATCTACCAGGACCCGATGAGGGAACAGAAGCTTGCTGCCAACCCCAACTCTACCGGTCTGAAAGCCCCAGGTATGTAACTGTCCACTGGGACTCAATGCTAGGCTTCCTCTATTATTCCCTTTCCGGGCGTTTTCATCTAACCTTGATATTGTTGGCAGGATTTGGAACATTTGCTTTTAAAGAAAGGACAAAACATGCTGACAATAAAAGAATGAGTCACTGTGTCACATAATGGAAAAAAGTAGAGCGGAAATTAGGTTCTTGTTTTCAATCATGATGACATAATGCATCGACAGGTGCACTGCTGGTATCATTACGTATTTTTAGGTTTGTTTGCTTCACCTTTTATTCAAAAAACAACAACATTATTTTCCTTTTGTTGTTGTATCTTTTGACAAGTCATGTTTTACAGCTGTACTCCTTCTTCGTTTTTAATCAATACTGGTGGATTTAAAAAAAAAATAGTGCATGTGCATTTTGTAATATAATAATAATATTTTGTAATGATCTCAGAGAATATTCAAGTTTTTTAAAGGACTTTTTTCTTGTTAATTTACCAATGTTATAATCTTTTTAATCTTCTAAATGTGTGTTTTTTTCTTGTAAACATACGACTTTGATTTAGGAAATTCTAAGTTTAAAAAAAATGATGTATTGTGAACATGACTCTGGTGTGTGAGAGGACATCATTTATTTGTGTTCATGTAGGCATTTTACACATTTTAAAGTGTGTAAAAAAACATAGTTTATTTTAGTTTCTAAGATTTATAACTAATTGTATTATTTTCCTTTGTGTGTGTCTGTAGGAGGTTCTCACATCTCGCAGCCTGTGCTGAGGAGGCCGAGCTGGAAAGGCTCTAAGGAGTCTTTGGCCCCTCGTCACGTCATAGTGGATGGAGTGATATACCGCTCAGACAGCCCGGGGCCCCCTCCCTCCTTTCCCCCCGCTAACAACCAGAGAGTGAACCCTCCCCTCCCGCCTCAGGTGCGCAGTGTCACACCTCCTCCCAACCGCTGCGCCATGCCTAATACATCATCCTGGGACCCATCAACCAAGCGCTACTCCGGCAACATGGATTACCTCGGGGCCCGCATCTCTCCGGGGCCTCAGGGGGCCTGGCCTGACGGGTACCAGTCATCAGCCCCTCAGAATCAGCGTGGGATCAGCCCGGTCCCTGTGGGTCACCAACCCATCATAATGCAAAGCTCTGGGGGCAACAAGTTCACTTTCCCCCCCCCCAGCTGGTCTCAGAATGGCTCCGCCCAGCCGGACTACATCCCGCCCGGCAGCAGACAGCCCCCCCCTCCGTACGCGGGCAACCAGAGCAGGCACAGTCCCACTGATCAGCACTCAGGAGGACCCGCCTCCTCTCCCTCGTACGCCAACGGTGGAAACATCCCTACGTCCATGATGGTGTCCAACAGGCACAGTTACAACCTTGACCTGTACAACATAGGTCTTCCTCAGTCCTGGGCCCCCAGCCAGCCCTCTGGAAACAGCAGCACCCAGGACCTGTCTCCGTCGTGGCAACACAACGTGCCCCCCCGCTCCAACTCCTTCAACAACCACCAGCTGAACAGCAGGGCGGCCCACCAGTCCAGCTCCCAGCCCTCCGCCACCACCGTCACGGCCATCACACAGGCCCCCATCCTGCAGCCGGTCAAAAGCATCCGTGTGCAGAAACCTGAGCTCCACACTGCCGTCGCCCCCACGCACCCTCCATGGATGCAGCAGCCGCCCCCACCCCTTCAAGCTGCTCCTGCTTACCCAGAACCCCCAGCCCCTGTACCCCAGATCCCTGTTGTAGCAGAGGTCCCGAGCTACCAGGGCCCCCCTCCACCTTACCCCAAGCATCTCCTCCAACAGCAGGCTGCATCCGCCCCACCTGCCTACGACCCGGGGGTCAACAAGCGCAACTCAGGCCGAGAGGAGGCGGCTGAGGCGGAGAGCAGCAGCAACGACAGCTCCCGGGACAAAACCACAGAAAGCGCCACAGCGACGGAGAAGGAGAAGAAACAAATCACGACGTCACCCGTTCCCGTGCGTCGCAACAAGAGGGACGAAGAGCCGAGAGGGGAGTCAGGACGGGTCGCTCTGTACTCCCCCCAGGCCTTCAAGTTCTTCATGGAGCAGCATGTGGAGAACATCCTCAAGAACCACCAGACGAGGATTCGGAGGAGGAAGCAGCTGGAAAGTGAGATGCAAAGGGTGAGGAAGATCCTTCATCACATCATTTCTTATGAAGTTAAACAAATACAAATGTTGCCGCCTAAAGAAATACTTTCTACTCTTTCCAAACTTTCCCCCCTGCTGTCATCGCTGTATTATACGTGTCTCTTTCATGCTGTTCTATATTTCTTAGCTGTTCTTTCTCTCCTTCTCTCTCCTTGCGGTCACTAACAGCTGAACTAAAAAGGTAAAGGTATCTGTGCTGTCTTGTGACACAGAGTAGTCCACACACTTCAGTTATTCAAGTTGTTGTTGATAAGAGTCTAGTGTTTTTATAAGTGTGCATAATGCAGCATGTGGCCAAAGGAAACGCATGCCACTCCATCTCACACATCTTTGCTTTGGACTAAATTGAAGTTATAACTCATGAGGGAAAAACAGCATGTTTGCACCGTGTCCTCAGATGATTACCTTAATGCCAGTTTATAACTTATTCTACCCAGGACTCCATTTTTGTTTTAAATTCAACCTTTTTGTTGACATGATGTGGGCCATTTGAATCACTCTTGACTGCCCTGTGCTCAGGTGGGCTTGTCTTCAGAAGCTCAGGAGCAGATGCGCATGATGCTCTGCCAGAAAGAGTCCAACTACATCCGGCTAAAGCGAGCCAAGATGGACAAATCCATGTTCAAGCGAATCAAGATGCTCGGCATCGGAGCGTTTGGGGAGGTGTGCCTGGCCAGAAAAGAGGACACCGGAGCGCTGTACGCCATGAAGACGCTCCGCAAGAAGGACGTGCTGCTGAGGAACCAGGTGGCCCACGTGAAGGCTGAGAGGGACATCCTGGCCGAGGCCGACAACGAGTGGGTGGTGCGTCTCTACTACTCCTTCCAGGACAGGGACAACCTGTACTTTGTCATGGAGTACATCCCCGGAGGAGACATGATGAGCCTCCTCATCCGGCTGGGAATCTTCAAAGAAGAACTGGCCCAGTTCTACATCGCCGAGCTCACCTGCGCCGTGGAGAGCGTCCACAAGATGGGCTTCATCCACCGAGACATCAAGCCCGACAACATCCTCATAGACCGGGACGGACACATCAAACTGACCGACTTCGGCCTGTGCACCGGCTTCCGCTGGACGCACGACTCCAAGTATTACCAGAGTGGTGGGTGTTACTTTTCTTATATTTAACGGTTCAACTTGAGTGTTTAATTCACCCTCTACAAAAAGAGTGTATTAGAGCGCTGGACCACATGTAGCATAATGACTCATTTTCATAGTCAAAATATAAAAACTAAAACAAGGCATGGTATAATAAGCCGTGAAAATGGAGGTCTCTCTCTAAATCTACAAGTTCATCCATGTATGTGCAAAAACAGTGATATAAGTAGGGATGGGTATCGTTAAGGTTTTAACGGTAAGACTACTTTTATCGATACCGCTTATCGGTCCGGTCTTTTTCTTTTTACTCTTATCGGTTCTTTTGGAGAAAAAAATAAGTTAAACAAACTGTGAACAAAATTAATATTGCTTATTATTTAAATTAAATAAATAATATTTCACATCAAAAGAAACAACAATGTTTTAACAAATCGTATTAAATAATCTGATGACAGAACTGTAAACAGAATAGCTAAAACTTTAACAAACTAAATAACTCAGTTACCTGTAATCATTAACCCATGTTTGTATCATTGAGTTAACTCCGTGTGTTGCTGCTAGCATACATAACACCTGACGTGGAAACGTTACTCGTGGCAGGGGCTTCAGAGCTGCTAGAAAGACAGTCGAACCCGGTGCATTCCTCCGTCTGAATGTGGTGCACTTTTGC
>NW_011367078.1:913094-928193 GCF_000735185.1 Notothenia coriiceps
TGAAACTCGGTCAACCGTGTGTACTCGCCACGTATTACTTACATCTACCAGACCAAAATCCTGTTCTTACTATGAGTCGACAGAGGCCGTTTCTCAATCTCGAGGAAACTGGCTTCCAAGCCAATATTTCAAGGATGCTACGTCATCGAGTGCCGCCGAAGGACTGTTCCAATCTCCAGCATACTTGGAATTCCACAGAGGCCGCGTCCTTGGTTTGGGGGTAATTTCGAGGCTGCACATGGGTAGACTTCGCGTCCTTCAAATCCCCACAATGCTTTGCGCACGGACCAATTTCAAAAACCCTTGCGGAGAATGGCTGAACCGACGCAGCACACATTTAAATGTAAGTATGTAGTGGCGAAGAACATGTGTTGGTAAATATGTTACTTTGTTACATTTGTTTGTTATCACAAAAAATGTGTTCCGTGAAAGTAAAGCAAGTTCGTAATTAGATAGACATCGTGAGGTATTTATTTTTGGTACAGTTTGTGTTGAAACCGTTAGAGAGAGTGGCACACTTGTTAGCCTGTTCCATTCTTCTTCGTTTTCCGTAGCCGTGGCTTGGAAGTATACTTGCTTCGTTTCTGAAGGAAGTGACTTGGAAGTACGCGACTACCAAGCCAGCATCCTCGCGATTGAGAAACGGCCAGAGAATCAGTACTTTGGAAACAGGGCTGAAACAGAGGGGATTATGGGATGCTGCAATGATCTGTTTGGTGTTTCAGCCAATCAGAGACAGGTTCTGGATATATCTCAGACCTGTGATATATTGATGAAAAACAGTATAATAGGGGACCTTTAAGATATAAACAAAGGTTTTTACAGTAATTAATTACATCTTGAGGACATGAGGATGTGTAACTCTTTCACAATATGCAAATGCTCTCATAAATACAAAGCTAGGTAAATCTAACCCTTAGATATCCCTAGCTAAAATCAAGTTATTGTACCATTTATACTTTCATACAATACTCCACAGTGTGGAGGTTTAAGGTAAGAATAAACAGCTGACTATCATGCACTGACTTAGACATTTGAAAAAGCCAAAACAAAAATGTATAAAAGTCAAAAGTCAAAGTAAATGTATTGAAAAGCTTTAGAAAGACAATTAACATGTGCAATACATTTAAGGGATTGTGTGGGTATATATATAATAAATAAATAATGTTTCTTTCTTTCTTTTCTTTTTTGTGTACATATTTAATGAAAACTGTACAAAATAATTAATGTTATGTATGTTAAAAGAGTCAGGAAAAACCATTAAAGGTAGTGTAGGTAATTTTGGAGAAACCAGCTCGAGTGCGCTAGAATTTGAAAGTACACAGCCGGAAAAAATCTGCCACTTCCTTCAGACTTCCTTACAGAGCCCCTCCTCCAACACACACGAACGCGCACATGACCAATGAGGGCACGAGATAAGTTTGTGCACAGATGGAAGGCTGACAGGCAGGTAGGCCATCCAGTTACTTTAGCCGGGCCGGCTCAGATGATTGGTCGTGCTTTTTACAGTACCATGGGTTCCACAGATGAAATGTTTTAATGTATTTACTGTCAAAGCATTTAATATATTCATTGCTATCGGGATGTTAAGAGCATTCCATGGAATATAACAAAAAGTGTTTCTGAAATAAATTACATACCCCACCTTTAAGTGTGAAAAAACCCACTTCATTGCACACATATAGTCATCCTCCATGAAACACTTCTGCATCTGAAAAACATTTTTGCAGGTGCGTACCTGACTGTTTTGGTGGTGGCGGAAGATGGTTACTGCTCCAGTTGACGATGTTGTGACGATTTTGTCTTGGTCCAAAAACTGAAAAACAAAGCAATAGTCTTATTGAACGAGGGATCAGAAGAGAAAAAATGTTGTATCTGCATTTCTCGAAAAATTGTTAGACTAGCATTTCAGACTAACAGATCAACAAGTATTCTTTTTCTTTAGTATCAACAATGATTAAGATGAGTTTCTTACCTGAAGATCCAGAACATCTCCATCATGCTTGTGTTCACATAAAAGCTGTGGGTCTCCTTCAAATCCATCATCCAATGAAGAGCTTTCAGGATTCACAATTGACCAAAAGGAAATCTTGTTATCCTATAAAAAAAAACACATTCATTAGTAATTGATGTACAATTTGAACTTGTTTTAAAAGGTTGTAATGTGAAGCACAGAAGAATAGACAATAATCTAACTGACAGTTATCATAATAAGGAAATGTTTTGGTCACTATGCCATGTATCTCCTTCAATTTAGTAAGAATTAGAAATAAATAGCGTGGCTTAAGTGTGTGGTAAGTCTAACATGACATCCCTACAGCTAATATAACATGTGTTTATGCACTAGCTGCATGCCTTAAGGTATATTACACGTTTTAAGTCATGTTTTGAGCGTCTGTGTAACACGCGAAAAAGCCCAAACCACATAGAATTCATACATATTTCGATTAATGTTTGCAGCATCATAATATGACAGACAACTTTCCAACCTCGTTATCCCAGGAGCCAGCCGCAAAGATATCTGGTTGCTGCAAAGTGGAATGAGATACGGGTCGCCATCTGGTTTTACTGATTTTCTGGGACACGTACTTAGCATTTACACTCTCCATTGAAACAGTTTCACACACTTTAAATAAAAAAAAGAACGATTGCTAGTGTTAGCTTAGCATTCGTGGGGAAAACCAAATCCGGAGCGTACGCGCCTCACTACTTTGTACGTAGCTACGGTGGCCCGGCAAGTTCAAACCAGAAAATCAGACGACTTTTCGCTCATTTACTATTAACACGTTTTAAAACATTTGTGCGAATTTTCTCAATGTTTGGGGCAAATACATGCTATTTACCTGCTTCTCTGTAATATATAAAATATTAATAATATTCTGAAATTGAATACATATTTAAAAAACTTCATATAATTACAATTAGATCATTATTTTTCTTTTCAAAAATGTTTTTTTAACAGTATACATAGAAAAAAACGTTTTATGTTTAAAATCCTGTATACTTATAAATATATAGTATGATAATTATGTAAGCAAATAAAATGGATAAATCATTTCCTGAACAGAACATTTTATTATAAAATGAATAAAATAAAATGAACCCCCATTGCATAAATTGTGAAAAATGATATTAATTACTATTAATTTTTAACAGACGTATTTACAATAGCTACATACTGTCATTGTTTTAAATAAATAAATAAAAAATCACTAGCTAGTGTCGCACTCATACACTGTTGTCGCACTCCACCTACCGGCCACCGTCTATGCGGCAAATGTAATTGTGAGTAAGCTATGCTCCTTCTTTTTTATTGTACACTTAACCTTAGCTGAGGCTTTAATTTAAAACCATAAATAAAATATGAATAGTGTATTTTTAAATGCCACTGTTGTGTTTCAGGGTGTGTATCAGGAGAGATATCTGTGGATGTCTGGTGACGCGCCCTCTGCTCTGGAGGTTGTCAGCTTCATCGGACAAACATTTGGCGCAGGCGCGGCACTGACAGCTGCTCTCTACTTACTCCGCAAAGCGTGTTTAATAATGGCCTGGAAATCTGGAGGAGTCAGCCACGCAGAGCTTGTCAACAACCTCCGCAGTAAGTCCTAATGTTTTGCACGGTGGTTGCACTGACGCTTTTGTAGAATGTTCTCTGAAAAACGGTGTAGTTTTGAGGCGTGTGCACATGAGGAGGAGGAGGAGGAGTGGCTGCTAGCTAGATGGTTGCTAAGCTATGTTGTTGTTGACCTCGCGTTACCTTTCTCTCCACCCCTTTCCCAAACCATGCTATAGTGGAGCGGATTCACGCCTTATTCCGTTGCTCGAATTAACAGTAAACACACACGTTAATTAAAGTTACAGTTCATTTGGGCAGCTTCAGTTTTGTGTCACGTTAGCTTAGCCTGTTAGCTCTATGTGCGTCATTTGGAACGTTGTAGCTGTTGAAGCTAGCGCTGCTAAGAGCCCTGCCCACATTCATTGATACTATCTACTATAATCTATGTGCCGCTTTTTGTATTACACGAATGACACTGACAGCTGGTCAAGTGAGCCTAGTTTCTATAGTGCCATTGTGAGTGAGTGATTGAAAGTGGCAGTTGTTGCTCTGCTAAATAACAGAGCATTACTCAGTGTATCACCCTGCTGCCAGACTGCTGCTATCTGGTGCTGAATCCACTGTGGTCGATGCCATCAGTGCCACATTCTTCAGTCAGATGACAGTGCAGTGTGTGTTTAAAATACTTGCTCTGATTTGACATGATAACTTGCCTATAGCAACATTATCAATATGTTTGCACATCTTTCCCTACACTGTACAGCTCTCCGATTCTAAAAATAGTTGGATTGTAGCCTACGTACTAGAGTTTTCTGTTTACTTTTGCAGTAATTTCTGTGTATTTCGATTTCCTAGTTTATGCACCAAACACCAAATCAAATTCTTGCAAAAATGATGTTCAAAGTTATGACTTTAGCATCAATTTCACTTTCAATATAAAGTGGCTATTTATATTCTATGCAGTGAAGCAGAGCATTGCAACAGATCATTTTACTGAACAGACACATGAATGATTTAAATCTAACCCTCAGTTTGCATGAACTGGATTTAAGCAGGTCACACACAGGATGCATGCTAATTCACAACTGTTTTCATGTTTTGTGTCCTTCGGAATACTGGTGTTCAGGACTGGTCGGTGCAGGCAGTTATCCTTCACCCAGTTGCATTTGATTTCAAACCTTGTCTGCATCATGAATTCTATATATAAGCACCCTGATGTGCTTAAGAGGAAATATGTCTCTAAAATGTTTATTTAGCAGGTTTATAACCTCGAAAACAACATCTACGTCCGTTTACTTCACTTGGGGTTGCAAAGGACAACTTTCAATTCTTAGAAAGATTCTTATTGGGAAGGAAACTGCTTGAAATCTGACACTATGGGTTATTTTAATTTCTAAAATCTCTGTGTCCATCTGGCAGCCTGTATGGTTTATTTGTAATGCAACCTTATGCAGCAGAATGCTCTGACAGTGAGCGGGGGGGAATGAGAAGCGCCCGTTGTGCTTGGCTCTTCCTGCTTTGGGACCAGCTGCTAGATAGATAGGTAGAGAGATAGAGAGGTAGGTAGATTGATTGATAGAGACATAGGTAGGTAGATAGATAGAGAGAGAGGTAGAGAGAGAGGTAGAGAGAGAGAGAGAGAGAGGTACTTTATTGATCCCAATTTGGGAAATGTTTGCGTGGCAGCAGCATGAAAAACAAGGCAATGTACATTACTCTGAAGACACAACTTCTTTAGGGAGCCTTTCTAGTTCCTTCTACCACACCATGTAGAGTCAGGAATGGATTAGGTCGTCTACCTTGATATCTGTATATAATACATTTTCTGGAAAATAAAACGAGACGATTGATTAAAGGTTATAAAGCCAGATGTGTTTTGGGGTAATTCATCCATCATTATCACAGTGACAAAAAATCATGGGGATAAGAAATATTTTCTAATAACACACCACTGATAGTTCTCTAATTCTCAGGGTAAAGATATTTATATTGCACACCCAAAAAGATCCACTAGTCAAAGAAATTGGTTGTGCAATGCCTAATATCAAACAATCTGTCTGTATGTTATTTTTCTCTTATGTCTTTCGAGTTGCTGCAAGATTATGTAATATATTCCCGCCTGGTGTTTAAGCTCGTTCATGTTTCCCTAATAGACAATGACACACTTTTTTTGCATCCACAGAAAATGGCATTATTAAGTCTGACAAGGTCTATGAAGTCATGCTGGCCACAGACCGAGGTCATTTCTCGAGGTGTAATCCGTACATGGACTCGCCGCAGTCAATAGGTACGTGTGCTCACACCCTGGGTTCACTCATGCATCTCAGCACAGTCTGGAACACAGTTTGCTGTCAGAGGGATGAACTAACCTGATCTTTCTTTTCACCAAAAGGCTATCAAGCAACCATCAGCGCCCCACACATGGTATGACTTTAAAACACTCTGACATTTCTGCATCCTGTGAATAACAACTGTGAACGGTCTTTTTAAAACCTTGCTCTCATTCAGTCTCTCAGAAGATAGGAAGTCAGAGAAATACTACTTATAGTTTCCCTTTCTGTGCCAAATCAAACTAGGGCGGGCGATATGGATTTGAATAAATAATAGCAATATTTACCCTGTGTCCATGACGATATTGTATGATTTTCATAAATCATTACACAATAACATTTTAGATAAATAATCATTACTAATATGGATTTAATGATTCAGGGGGTTAAGACAAATAATCAAATGACACCACCTTCATGTAATGCATCCTTTAAAACTGTTAAAAACAAAATTACAATATCCCAAAACTTAGACCAAATCAAATCTCATATCAGGATATTGATAGAATATCCATATATTTTTGCCCAGCCCTAAATCCGACCAATTTTGTGTTTTACTATGTCAGTTAACCAAATATGTCATTTTATATTTTTGTGTTGATTGTTGGCTTGTTAGCTTACTTAAATCACCTGTCTGGTTTTATTGTATTTAAAAAAAATCATATTTGTAATGATGCTAACACAGAAAGAGACTCATGCTGATGTTGGTCAGCTAGATGTACTGTGTAGGATTGACCTCGTCTCGTGTGAGATGAAAGCTGGCTGACGGGTTGTGATGCTGTTTCCTCTCCACGTCCTCTCCCTCCACGCAGCACGCCTACGCCCTGGAGCTCCTTCACGACCAGCTGTACGACGGGGCCAAAGCTCTGGACGTGGGCTCCGGCAGCGGCATCCTGTCCGCCTGCTTCGCACGAATGGTGAGCCACTCATGACGGGTAAACACATACCATTTCTCTTTGGTGGAGTTCTGATTGAGTTTGTCTGAATGTGAGGTTTATTGTTGTTGTTGTTGTTGTGTTGTTGTTGTGTGAGCTGAGCCCCGTTACTCCCTCTCTGTTTTACAGGTTGGTCCTAAAGGGAAAGTTATAGGCATCGATCATATCCAGGAGCTGGTAGACGACTCTGTAAACAATGTGAATAAAGATGACCCCAGTTTGCTAACGTCGGGCAGAGTCACGCTAATGGGTAAGATGTCTTCGATCAAAGGTCAAAGGGATTTTGTTTCTGTTTTCTTTTGGAACTTATTTCAATAACACTAATCTGAGCTGACATTGAAAGCTCCTCAGTGCTTTCTATCTTCTCTTCAGTGTCGACACAACAAACCGTAGCTCAGTAAATGGGTCTGTGCAGTGCTCAATAATTAAGTAGTCGGTGCCCACTTTCAGCTGCTCTGTCTGCAGGAGGCTGGTAGTGCTAATACTAGACAGTAAATAGTCATTATCTTTTATGTTTGAAAACTATTTATGACTGATTGTCAGTGCGGGTGGAAAACATTTGTTGAGTATCGGTCGAGTATTTTCCCTTATGTATAAATTGCCAGCTATTTTAATCATTAACTCTGCAAAATTACTAAAGATTTTTAGAAGGCTGCTACACTTTCTACATTGAGTGTACTTTGCAATTTAACATTTAAATTGGTTGGTAAATTACCTACACATAAATAAATAAACTATAAATAGGCAGCAAAAGAGTAGAGGGAAAAAAGACTTGCAGGGTTTTTTACAGATTGAAAGATTCAGGCTAAAACTTTATTACACTTAAAGGTGGGGTAGGTAAGTTTGAGAAACCGGCTCGAGATACACTTTTTGTTATATTCCATGGAATGCTCTTAACATCCAGATAGCAATGAATATCTTAAGTGCTTTGCCAAAAACCCATAAAAAAATATCATCTGTGGAAGCCGTGGTACTGTAAAAAGCACGACCAATCATCTGAGCCGGCCCGGCTAAAATAACTGGATGGCCTACCTGCCTGTCAGCCTTCCATCTGTGCACAAACTTATCTCGTGCCCTCATTGGTCATGTGCACGTTCGTGTGTGTTGGAGGAGGGGCTCTGTAAGGAAGTCTGAAGGAAGTGGCAGATTTTTTCCGGCTGTGCATTTTCAAATTCTAGCGCACTCGAGCTGGTTTCTCCTAAATTACCTTATTATTAGTTTTTTTGCACACAAGACAAACTATTTGATGTCAAAAAGTAGCATCGGAAGAGCTGCTTTGTTTTTGAGACATCACTTCTAACTTAAAAAACGTATTCTCAATAGGAAGCTAGATGCATTAGAATAAAGTTGCATGTGATTTTTCTTCTCTATATTACCCTGCTTTATGAAAACATGATCAGTAGATTAGACAAGTAATGAAAAGCATAGTCACAAACAGCCCCATAGAAGAGTTGCCAGCACAGCAATCAGTAAAGCATACCAATCTCAACATGGCGCTGTGTGTTTCAGTGGGAGACGGGCGGATGGGCCTCCCTGAGGAAGCTCCTTATGATGCCATCCACGTTGGAGCAGCGGCCCCTAACGTCCCCCAGGCCGTGAGTTTCTATGGATACTGTGAGAGATGATGATGGAGGTCACATTGTCCTTATTTAAACCTTTTGTGTCCTCACAACACTTACTCCTTGTGTCTCTGCCAGCTTCTGGATCAGCTGAAGCCCGGCGGGCGGCTGATCCTGCCCGTGGGCCCGGCGGGGGGGAACCAGATGCTGGAGCAGTACGACAAGTTGGAGGACGGCAGCACCAAAATGAAGCCCCTGATGGGCGTGATTTATGTGCCTTTAACAGACAAAGACAAGCAGTGGTCCAGGTGGAAGTGACTTCCTTCTCCCCCCCCCTCCCTCTCTCTGCTTCTCACAGTGCTAAAGGTGAACCGGTGTGGCGTGGAGCAGGCAACGGATCACAAGAGGCTGCGTTTTGCTGCTTGTTGACATTATTTTTGCTTCTTCCATGCCATACCAGCTAGCTGCACGTTTACTTTATCATTTTTGAATTCCATAGTTCTAAATTAGTTAACTACAACCTGCCGGACTAATGGCATTTGACGTTGTTTTTCAAAACAGCGTTTCCGCCAGGGGGGCGTCTTGCCGTCATTTGGCGCTCTTATTCAGCTCGGAACGCCCTGAACTCGAGTCGAGGGCGTCCAAAAAAAATAATAATTTAAGAGAAGATCGAGAGTTTCTATCGCTTGAAATAACGAAAAGGAAAAAGGACAAGGACATCCTCTGTTGGAGGGGCAAAGGAGTCTGGTGGGATTATTTTCGCCGCCAGCAAAGCGTGTTCCTGTGAAGAAAAAAACAAAACACAGCCGCATCTTCCAAGGACCATGCCAGGAGGGGTGTCCCTGTAAAGAGATAGTATAAGGCACGGCGCAATTCAAAATTGTTTGTGTGCATACGTTAAGAGATAGTATCTATAAGGGACGGCTCAATTCAAAATTGTTTGTGTGCATACATATATATATTATGTACTGTAGCACTTTGAGGTTTATTTCAAATGTAAAGTGCAATACAAATAAAATTTATTATTATTATTATACGTTAAGAGATAGTATCTATAAGGGACGGCTCAATTCAAAATTCAAGTCACGTGACACAACATGACGTCCCCCCCCACTCTCGGGGTGGACGCCCTCTCAGCCCTGGTCTGGCGGAAACACTGTTTTGAAACCCAAACATAAAACTAATTAAATGTGTGAAGGCATAAGCTTTGTTTTCAAGAGCATGGCTTCTTTGTCCAATTGGATGCTCATAAAAAAACATATCCAAACAGCTTTTTTTTTGTTGTTGATCTTCTACTCTGTGAGATGTAGAAAAAACCCTTTAACTGTTCACATGTTACTGTCGTGTTTAAGTTGTGCATGCGATTGACTCAGCATGAATGGAGGTTGGCTGTGTTTCTTTGCATGTTGCTCTTCTTTCCTAACATTGGATTTCTGTTTCTTAGGGATGAACTTTGAAGAGGAAGACGGTCCATAATTCACCCTTTAAGTTTGAACCTGGTGAAACGTGGATGGGGTGCAGCAGCCCATGGCAGTGAAAGCATAGGAAAACTTTCTTTTGTTTAACGACGGACGAGTCTCACGTGGAGCCCACGGAGGGCTGGGGGGGAAAAAAAGGACTGCTTGAATCTCGGCACAGAAATATAGCAGAGGGCTTTTAGTTTTTTCTTTTCAGCCCTGCATCTTCTTTGGTTGTATGTTGGATTTTGGTTATAATTTTTTTTGGGTTTCAACGTTTGATTTGCAAGCAGCTATTTTTTCACAGTATAACATTGCAGCTGAATGTAAGAAGGACGCCGGACATCAACAAGGAAACTTTAAGATAATCCACCTAGCAACAGCGTGTGTGTGTGTGGATCATTAAACTGTAGACCTCTCTGCTAACATACGAGCTTTACTCCTAACAGCATTATAGGAACACACAACGACCGAAGAAACAACACTTCCTGTGTCATATGCAGCACTCATTCTATAGAATAAGAAAAGCATCGGGTTGTACTGAACATACTCCAAAGAGAGCCGTGCACACATAACACCGTGCACATCACGCCTCTGTTGCTTTGTGCCGCTGGTTTCACATTTAGCTATTTTGCGCAGGCTCTCCTGGTGGCTGATACTACATGGGATAGTCACTGCTTTGCCAACATGAAACTCCAACAATATAAAGCAAATGAATGTCTGCGTTCTTGAAATCAAAAAGCACACTTTATTTTGGGTGATGGGATGAGTTTTGGCTTTCACAGTTTCTGGAATGGCACATGAAAATAAAGAGATGCTTATGTTTTTGTCCGCCTATTTTTGTGTGTGCAGGCTGCAAGCTCGGGGTTCAAATATATATCATGAATAATAAAAGAAACAGCTAATGACCTCACTGGCTTGAATTGTATTTTAGTAATGTGCTAAGGTATGGAGAAATAGTTCAAGTTCATTCTTGTTAACTACTTTGTCAACAGATATATAATAAACTTTAATATCTCACATGATAAGACAGCACTTTGAGGGAATACACAAGCGCACATATAATATATACTCCACATTGTGGGGGAAACTTCTGAAGCAATTGGAGACAGGACTCAGAGAGACGATGGAGAGCTGGAGCTTTGATGTCAAACACTTGACGGTTTATTTGGAGCTTCGGCCGGAGAATTCACAAGACATGTCACGGGCCACGGTCTGACCACACAGTTGAGATGCCAAATCAATTCTGAAGACCCCTCCTGTAGCTCCAGGTTTTAACTAGTTCAGAGTGGAATAATCAACATTCTTCAATAGATAGACTAAACAGCTGAGGACACTGAATCACAGTTGTTGTAGCTTATGGCTCGGGGTCATCTACACCCCTAGACGGATGTGTTCCACAACAATAACTATCTCTGACCGACAGTTGCCCGGTCACAAACTGGCAAGAAGAACAATATGCTAGGGCAGCCCCTCCTTAAGGGAGATAGCATGCAGCTCAAGGTTGGTCATCTGCGTCAGAGGGTGAAGGAGGACATGCAGGTCCAATTATTCCCCAACACACATTGTTTTTTAAAGAACAATATACAACAAAACTTACAAAGGAATGGATTTTGACCAACTTGCTATGGCTTAAGGAAAAAGTTGTGGCTGATTGTTAAGCAGTCAAAAAAGCGCACTATATCAGGCAGCACTCCAATGTGTTAAATGTGTGGCTTCTGGCAAGTGAAATAACGTAACATCCTCTCCACAAACATGCCACATTGGTGCCATCCAGTGGCAGAAATACAGCATGTATGTGTGTAGCAGTAGATGGGATAATGCATTGTTGATATGTTTGATATTCAGCTGATTTTTGGAGGAATAAAATACATGTTCAAAAAGGGGACCAAGGGTGTTTCTCAATGTCAAGGAAGGATGCTCCAGAGCCACTATTTCAAGGATGCTACGTCATCGAGTGGACTGTTCCAATGTCCAAGCTCCTTTGAATTCTGCCGAGCCCGGCCTCCTTCGTAGCGAGACATTTCGAGGCTGCACATGTGTATCCTCCGCGGTCTTAAAATCCCCACAATGCTTTGTGCACGGACCAATTTCCCAAAATATTTGGCGGAAAATGTAAGGCGGGGCCTCTCATATGACGCACACTTGCTCGCCTGTTCCACTCTTCGTTTTCCGAATGCCAGGAAGGATTCTTGCCTCGCTTCTGAAGGAAGTTACTCGGAAGACATGTCCTACCAAGGAAGCGTCCTTGACATTGAGAAACACCCCAAGACTGCATATATCCCAGAAGTCATTGGGGGTAATGCAGACAGCTGTATATCAGTATCTATATACGAGCTGACTCTTCCATCGCAGATATTTCTTAAGACGTAAGTATGAATGACAAGCATCTGAATATGTGGCTTTGAAGGGAGCATCTATCAGTTTACCGAGTGAGAAGGGTTCAGTCTGTGCAGGGAGGTTCAGAAACAGAAGAGAGTTGGGAGAGCAAAATCAAAAAGTCCAGGCTCAGGCAACAACACCCACTGTTTCTCAGATCTCACGTGTTTGCTGATTGGCTACAGGTACATGCCGTTGATGAGGTAATCCGACTCCTCTGTGGTGAGGGGGCGGGTTTTCTTAATCTTGTGTTGAACGAGTCTGAGTCGACAGCCGATCATGAGCAGCAGCAGAGAGGTGATGATGAGGCCGAGAGCCAGAGGCAGGATCGCACCTTCAGGAGGAAGCATATAGGGAATTAGGAAGAGAACTACACATAAAACACGAAGTTCCCTGATATAAACTTTACCTGACTCAGGTGGTGGATGCCCTCCTCGTGCTGGAAATGGTTTGGAGATGGGGAAGCTGCTCTCTGGTTGGCTCTGAGAGACTTTAGGGGCAGCTTAAAAAAACAAAATAAAAACACAAATAGAATTTAGACTTCAGTCGAGGACGCTTCCTTGGTAGAACATGTCTTCCGAGTCACTTCCTTCAGACGTAAATAGAACTTAGACTTTATAGCTAACATACACTGATTTTTCAATAAAGTTTGATTGAATGCACTCTGCCTTTACCTATCTCAGTCGGTTTGGTGATTGGTGGAGCTGCAGTTGCCGGTTTGAAAGCTGGGCCTAAAAGATGTTAACATGTTGTTTTTACGTCATTTTAAAATTAGATTTAGAAAACATAAACACCCACAAGAAGCACATTCTCACCTTTTTGTATACATTCGCTGACGCAGTCAGATTCCTGGAGGAAATTGTTATGGTTGCCCTGGCAACCGCCGTACAGGAAGTGTTTGCATTCTCCCCCATTGTGGTCGTAGTACCAGCGTGGAAAGGTGCCTTTACAGGGTCCGACAACTGGAGCTGCAGCACATGGATCTACAACAACAGAGTTATAGTTAGATGGAAAACTAAAGTTCATTGTGGTCATTTAATAATAATAATAATAATAATAATAAATTATATTTATATAGCGCTTTTCTCTAACTCAAAGATGCTTTACAGTCGGGGGGAGGGTAGACAAACAAAGACAGGTCAAAACAAACAAACAAAATAAGAAGAAGGCTCTGTCCCCTAAGCTCCGGAGTTTGGCCTTGGCAAAACCGGCTGAGGTGGGTCTGAGGTTACCGGGGGGTTTGGTAGAGGATGAGGAGGTCAGTGAGGTAGGGGGGGGCAGATGGTTGATGGCTTTGTAAGTGAGGACCAGGAGTATGTAGTGGATGCGGTGAGAGACGGGAAGCCAGTGGAGTGATGTGATGCCATGATTTGGTGTGGGTGAGGAGTCTGGTGGCTGCGTTCTGAACAGGCTGGAGTCTAATGAGGGATGTAGTGCTGATGCCGTAGAGGAGTGAGTTACAGTAGTCAAGGCGGGAGGAGATGAAGGCGTGAATGAGTCGCTCAGCTGCAGGGCGGGTGAGAAAGGGACGGAGTTTAGCAATGTTGCGGAGGTGGACAAATTAGATTTTAACAACTTGGCGGATGTGGGGCTCGAAGGAGAGGGTGGGGACAAATATTACTCCACTGCCATCGATGGTGAGTGTCAGGTTGGGGTTTTTGCCGAAGGTGGGGGGGGGTGGGGGGATTTAACAGTCATTCAACCTGTTAGACCTGTGATGCTGGACTTCTCTCTCTCTCTCCTAAACAATGAGGTGTCGTCTTAGTTGGCCAATCATTTACACACAAGACTGAGCATTCATGACACAAAGAAAGAAAGACTCCTGAGAATGTAATACATGCGGTAAAATACCGATGGGGGAGAGTCTCAGCCTGACTGAGGGATCAGATGGCCGAGGGGACAGAGGGGCTTTGTTCCTGCACTCAGAGGAGCAGGCAAAGAGCTGCTTTCCCGCAGAATGCTGAGTGCCTCTGTGATTTGGCCAGCATTTGAAGCTCAGTGCTCTCAATGGCTGCCTACAGAGACTCCATCTGCTACTTTGTCCACACCCGCATTAAAAACCTCTGCCTCTTTACAAAGGGATACTGCACTGGTGATGCTAATAGATTCACATCCAATCATATAATGGGAACAACATCACAGATATCGAAGCTTTTGCAAAAGGGGTTCATAAAGATGATCATTTTTGCTGAGAAGCATCCCAGCCTGCAAAGACGTTTCCTAAGAAATGAGCAAACCGAAAAAATGACATTTGCACGTAGGTAAATGTCCTTTATATGAGTTCTGTTGCTGCTACTAATTCATTCAATAACGGCAAGACTGTTCCAAAAAAAGTCCTTGAATAATAAACGTTTTCAGCTGAAGGAATAAGTAGCAGTGTAGGCGACGTTACCGTTTCCTGCTTTTCCTCCTGCCTTTATTTGTATGTTTGGCAAGTCTCGTCTCCTTGTCTCTTTTTCTCTTTGTCTCCTGGTGTCCTTGTTCATTTCTCAAGTTGTCTTCTTCTCTCCCTTGTCTTCCGGTATCTCAGTCTTCTTGTCTCTTTGTCTCCTTGTTTCCTTTTGACTTTGTACATTTTATTCTTGTCTCTTTGTATCTTTGTGTCTTTTGTCTCCTTCTATCCTTGTAGTCTTCTTGTCTTTTTGTCCCAATGTCTAATTAAGCTCCTCTTCTCTTTGTCTCCTTGTCTCTTTGTCTATTTATCTTCTCGTTGTCTTCTCGTTGTCTCCTGGTGTCCTTGTTTCTTTGTCTTTTTTCTCTGGTCAATTTGTCTTATTATTCTTTTCTCCTTAGTAGCCTTGTGTCCTTGTTTCGTTGTCAAGTTGTCTTCTTTTCTCCCTTCTCTTCCTGTATCTTAGTCTTCTTGTCTTCTTGTCTCCTTGC
>NW_011367078.1:928274-933579 GCF_000735185.1 Notothenia coriiceps
TTGTATCTTTGTGTCCTAGTCTTCTTGTCTTCTTATCTCCTTGTTTCCTTTTGACTTTGTTCATTTCATTATTGTATCTTTGTGTCCTAGTCTTCTTGTCTCCTTGTTTCCTTTTGACTTTGTTCATTTAATTATTGTATCTTTGTGTCCTTGTCTCCTTGTTTCCTTTGGAGTTTGTTCATTTAATTCTTGTATCTTTGTGTCCTAGTCTTCTTGTCTTCTTGTCTCCTTGTTTCCTTTTGACTTTGTTCATTTAATTCTTGTATCTTTGTGTCTTAGTCTTCTTGTCTTCTTGTCTCCTTGTTTCCTTTTGACTTTGTTCATTTAATTATTGTATCTTTGTGTCCTAGTCTTCTTGTCTTCTTGCCTCCTTGCCTCCTTGTCTCCTTGTTTCCTTTTGACTTTGTTCATTTAATTATTGTATCTTTGTCTTCTTGTCTTCTTGCCTCCTTGTCTCCTTGTTTCCTTTTGACTTTGTTCATTTAATTCTTGTATCTTTGTGTCCTAGTCTTCTTGTCTTTTTGTCTCCTTGCTCCTTGTTTCCTTTTGACTTTGTTAATTTAATTCTTGTATCTTTGTGTCCTCCTAGTCTTCTTGTCTTTTTGTCCCAATGTCTAATTAAGCTCCTCCGTCTCTTCGTCTCCCTGTATTTTTGTCTGTTTGGCAAGTCAAAACAGACAACTTCAATATTCTGATATTGGGAATGGGTTACTAGCAACATTTTAAAACAGGTCATTTATAATTGAATCACAAGTAACCTTCCCAACCCTTTATGTTAGTGTGAAAGAAAATCATCAAACGTCAAAACAAACGTACCTTGACCGACCGGAGCCTCCTGCTGACCGGGACTTTGTGGGGGACCGGCGTAGCTCCTGTCCATAAGAGGTGGGACGTCCTCGATGGTCTTTCCGAGCCCTAACTGCAGCATGGAGCCGTCCCCTGTCTCCTCCGTCTGAGCTGCAGGACGGTTTGGCTCATCAGCAGGGTGTGTCACCGACTTCCTGTTGCTTTCAACTAAAGAAATCACAGAATAACCAATTCATCCTGGGGAGGTCTTTACAATTGCTTTCAAACATCATCAATATAATTTCTAAACACAAAGAGTTTCTAACATTTTGGGCAGAAGTCTTCGTCCGAGCGGTCGGTACAGTGCTGCTTCCCGTCACAGGCGTAGGTGATGTCAATACAGCAGCCGTCATCACACTTAAACTGGTACTTTGAACAGGAACCCGTGCACACTGTAGGCACAGAAAGTTACAGATACACACATTGAAATACTCTCGTGCTGTGAAAACAAAACTCAGTGATGCATGTCTTCAAAACTTTGAAATGTGAAGATCAATGTTTTGGTGAACTCATCACCTTCTGCTTGGTGTTTTGGTGCCAGCACAGTGACGGAGACGTTGTCCGAGCTCTTCTGTCCCGCTGTGTCTGTGACAGTCATCTGGAAGGAGTATACGCCCTCCTGCAGACCGCTGATCTTCAACAGTCCAGGATGAGTTGCCTTTGACACGTAAAAAAGGGTTCAAATTTGAATGAATCCCATGTGTTCTCAGACTTTAAGAAGACACTCTTAACCCTTAGATGCCCTTAGAGTGACTGGACCCTACATCGTCCACAAGTGGGTCAAAAAGGACCCATATTAGAATAATATGTGTTTTTATGCCGTGTTTGGTTAAAAAAAATCACTTGTATAATATTTAGTATTATATTTTGGTTCACACTAGAAATATTTTTTATATTTAATATTTCACTATTTATAATTTTAGACATTTTTTTTACATTTTGAAAAAAAACGTTTTGAACATATCAATGCAAAGATCTCCGCTATTCTGAGACCCTCACAGTATTCCAGTCCCTTTTCAAAACTCATCTCTTCTCCTCTTGTCTACTCATCATAGCCCACCCCCCCATCAATCCATGCCGGTTGATCAAGTTTGAAAGTCCTATACCCCCCACCCTAACCTTCCCTTATATTGTAAAGCCATTTTGAGTCCTTGAAAAGCCCTATAGAAATATAATGTATTATTATTATACTGACAGGTATCAGATCTTGCTGTGTGAAATGATCTTTCTGAGAGGTGTCACTTGTGATGTAGTCTGTGTGGTCCACAGTGAATGTATTCCTGACAGCAACAGGTGATAAGAGTCAAAGGTTCCCATAGGATCCCATAGAAAATGTATGCGGGTCATTTTTGACCCACTTATGGAAGCTTGGGGTAGAAATACAAAAACTACGATTTCTTAAAATGTATCAAATTTAAATTAAAAATGTGAATGGCATGATATCCAAAACATGTTTTTTGAGGAATAGCTGGAAAATGAAATGATAAATAATTTTAATTACAAAGATACTTCAAGAAAACCACCTCACCGGGTCAAAAAGGACCCACGTATGCATCTAAGGGTTGAGTTGGTCTCCTCGTGGTGGCTCTCAGGCAGTAAACAAAGGGCTTGTTCCAACATTGCGGCTGTGCTTAGAGCTGATTTGCACGTAATAAACTCTATCTCTGTTTGTACAGTGCAGTATTATGGAGCTCTGGCCACAAGCCTCTGTGTTGACTTAACTGCTACAAACAGCCATTTGACACTGGTGTCTGTGAGGGACATTTGTGACTATTCAAACTGCATATTGAAATGTGGAAAACATCTGCTCCCTGAAAGAAGAGAGAGCAGTAGAGTTTTATTCCAGTATAATTTGTTATTTCAGTCTGTGTTTCCTCTTGTGTTTGTTTTCAGGTTTTCAAGGTTCAAAATTCAAGGCTTTTATTAGTTATACGTGCATAGCTACAGTCCAAATTACACTGTAAAGAATGATTTTACAACAAGATTGGCTTTTATTGATACAGACCTTCATATTGATGGCAGTGTCTCCCTTAACGAGAGTCCACTCGTAATAGCTGATCCCCTGGTCGTCCACGCTGTCCCGCCCATCCAGGACGGCCCAGTCTGTGGGCAGCTGGATCACCACATCCTGTCCAGCATCACTGCGGGGGGGCTCATCTGCTGAATCACACAGGATGACCATGATAATATAACGGACATGTACTGTCTATATGCCTACTCTTTTTCAATTTACACTTATTATTTGATGCTCTTATCACAGAATTGCAGTAAGAAGAACGAAAGTAAAGAATTATGCTTACTATGTTTGGGATGTGCAATATGCAAATAAATTCATTATATGGACTTGATAATCTTGCTTAAAATTAACTAATTGGTTGATAAACTATTTCAGCACTTTACTTATTATTTCACCACCTATATGATTTCAATTGACTAGAATCTACATTATTCTTGCTCTGATGGAAATAAATAAATATAGCCATTGTCACAAATACACCTGCTACTTGTCTCATTGCCCTAATCTAATTTGCATAACCTTAAAAGGCAAATCATTAACCCACCCTGCCTGTTTTATCACAAGTAGCAGATGCTAGAGGTCAACCCTCATGTAGTGAGATATATTTTAAAAAGCTGACATAAAATTGTAAGTAAAGTCTATCAAATTTGATGATGCTATTTAGGGGAGATTAAACCGAGACTGTAGTCCGGGTTTCTAAAGCCCAATAAAGTTTTATGTACCAACCTTTGCCCAACCAGATGGACAAAGAAGCAGGCATATTTATTTGGGTCCACATTCTTCACCCTCTATATTTCAGTAATATATAAAAACATAGATGTACATTCGTGTATTATACTTTCCACTATTACACTTATTATACTAATCACTATATTATCAGCAGTGTTCTCGATGAGCAAGGCTTACACACATATATACTTTGTTATTATTATTATTATTATTATTATTATTATTATCATAATTTAAACTTTAATCAACTAACGACTGGGTGAAATGTAACAAACAAGCATATGCATACTTATTAGTTGACCATACCTAACGCCCACTTAACTTAATTACACATTACGCATTACTTAATTAAGATTTAATGTAAAAATAATGTAACCGTATAGATTGACAGGCTATCCATGCCTCCCTCCTACATAATGGATCAATACATTTGATATTAGGATTATTGTCATCTCCCACCTTGTGTATTCTCCTCTTCTGGATGTCCCTCCCCGGGCCTCCTCGCTGGGCTGCCGGGGGAAACAGGGAGTTGTTCCTGCGTGTTGTTGTTGTTGTTGGGATTCCGGTTGTATGTGGTGAAGCCCTGCTGAGGAGCGAAGGAGCAGACATTTTTATTCCTGTAGGTGCAGTTGAACAGATAGCAGTTGAGACTGTCCCCGGGCTGCCTCAGGTCCTGCTGAACCACCGCCACGGTGCAGTGCGGCTGGGAGCAGCAGGCGTGCAGACAGTCCCTCCAGGAGAACACCCTGTCCGGGGCCAGCAGGAAGGTGGCCCCCTGCTCGATGGAGGCCTTGGCTCGGATGATGCGCTCCCCTACGGCGTTGAAGTCGCCCACACAGGAGTCAACCACATCGCCTGCTGCCTTGTACGTCTGGTCCTGCTGCAGCTGCTTGCGGAACTCCTCCAGGAGATCCTCCACGCCGGATATTCTGGATTTTAGATCCGATATTGGCAAAGACCGAGCGTCAGTTGGTCGGGCTGCGGTCAACAACACAACGAAACAAGCTAGCAGTAGCAGGCGGGGATGCTGAAGAAGAGCCATGTTGGTCACGCAGTTAAACACCCTCTTCTGCATACACCTGCTCTCCGAGACATCCACACAGAAAAATAACTGCGGTCGAGCCAGCCTCCACTCGGGAAAACCTAGTCAAGGCAGCCCTCACGTGATATTGCGGTGCGCGAATATCCTATGCATTACGGTAGAGTAAAAAAAAATCATCCCTCTGTGTTTAGATGAGAATAAAACAAAAACTGTCCAGTATCAAAGACTCATTTCACTTCAGGGTGATAGCAGGACATCCCATCTAGTCACTCAGAAAAAATCAGGACATTCTGATGTAGAGTTTCAAAATAAAAGACCTTTGAAATCTCTATTGTATGAGCTATCATCCCTGTTTTTAGATGAGAATAAATCAAAAACTGTCCAGTATCATAGATCCATCTCACTCCAGGGTGATAGCAGGACACCCCATCTAGTCACTCAGAAAGAATCAGGACATTCTGATGTACAGTTTCAAAATAAAATACCTTTGAAGTCTCATATATGAGCTATCATCCCTGTTTTTAGATGAGAATAAAACAAAAACACTGTCCAGTATCAAAGACTCATCTCACTCAAGGGTGATAGCAGGACACCCCACCTAGTAACTCAGGGAGAATCAGGTAATTCTGGTGTAGAGTTTCAAAATAAAATACCTTTGGAAATCTACTTTT
>NW_011367078.1:933598-943486 GCF_000735185.1 Notothenia coriiceps
ATCAATCAATGTTTATTTATATAGCCCAATATCACAAATGTTACATTTGTCTCACTGGACTTCACAGTTTGTGCAGAATATCAGTATGACAATACGATATGTAGACCCTCACATCGTACAAGGAAAAACTTCCAAAGAAACCCCACAGTTTAAAGGGGAAAATGGGAGAAATCTCAGGGAGAGCAACAGAGGAGGGATCCCTCTCCCAGAACGGACAGATAGATGCCGTGTGTAAATTGAAAAGATAATATATTTTACAGGACATAGGTTAGTTAGTCTAGGGCTCTGAGCTACACCATTGTTTGGTTTCCATGGTAGCGCGTCTCTTTAGTAGCGCGCGCAACTGAAAGTCTGAGAGGGTGGGGAAAATAGTCACAGAAAACAGAACAAGAATTGACAACTCTACCCTCTGCTCACTCCTGTCCTTCACATTATGCTCCATAAAGGATGGTGCTACAGGCCGCAAGGCAGTGCCCTTACAACTACAATAAGCATGTTAATGTTAATCTAATACAGCTCCGGCGATCCACTAGCACACCCCCCCCTCTTCGCGGTGGTTTTGAAATGCTCCCGATTTCTGAGTTCTCAAGGTTGGCAAGTATGCGTGCTGCAGCATGTTGAATCAGCTGAAGCGATTTAACTGACTTCTTGGTACACCCTGATAATAAAGAGTTACAATAATCCAGCCTTGAAGTAACAAATGCATGGACTAGTTTCTCTGCATCGTTTTGAGGCAAGATATGCCTGATTTTTGCAATTTTACGTAGATGGAAGTAGGCGATCCTTGAAATAAATTTTATGTGGCCGTTAAAGGATAAATCCTGATCAAAAAGAGTCATGATGGTGCACATGCATTGTATGCGATGTGCACTGCCATGTCTTTTTAACATGAAACCCCCCAAACAAAACCATTATGATGATTCATGGCTTAAAATGGAAATCTAATTCAAAATGCCCTGTGGGAAAAATTACTATGAAACACAATATAATCATTAAGCAATGTTCATAATTATGTTTTGTAGCACATTGTCCCTATGTGCAGAGAGGAACCATTGCTTATACTTTTAATTAAAACAAATCCACTACCAAATCCAATCACATCTTACACGTTTCTTTCACAGTTTCAATGATGAAAAGTTTTATTTTTTACAGTATGACACAAAAATCTTGAATATTTTTAGATATGAAACAACACGGACACACTGCTCATGATTATGTTCCCCTTTTCTGACATCAAGTTTAAAAAAAAGAAAGAAAACAAGGCAAGGCTCTATCATCTGATTTTTTTGCCTGAATTTCAGATATTTGACTGAATGGTCATACACACGCAAGATAAACACAAGTGTGTCAGTGTACGACAATTAAACAGATCAGATCATTTGATGTTATATTACTTACAAACTGAATAATATCTCCTATTATTCGTTACACAAAAAATACAATACTATACAATTATTTGATGTGTTCATAATAGACTCTGTCCAATTTACATGGCAATTAAACTATCAATGTGGTTTTTAAGTACATATATGTTGTTAACATTTAATTATTTAACACAATATTTACATGTTCCGGGAAAATACAAATGTAGATTTGTTTTATAAAAAGAAAATGTGAAAAAACTATTTTTTAAATAAAAAGTCTCAGTATGGATACAATTAAAAAATAAGATAAGGGCATGCACTGACATCCTTCAGATTACCAAAACAATTAAATTAAAAATACATTTAAATAAAAGTAGTGATGATATGACTATGATAAAAACATTAGCCCAGATGATTTTGAATGTAGTATTTTGTATCTCAGGCTTGTGTTAGAAAACGGTCAGTCTCCAGTTTTGTAAACGTTACATCTTGTAAAGACAGGAGAAAATGTTTTTATAGTTAAGATTTTCTCATTTTTTACACACCTGTAACAAAACGCTGTGTTTTCCATCAGGCAAAGCACAATTTATGGCACTTCTTAGTAATTGTTGCTTTCAAAGTGACCTTTTTTCCCCAAATCCTTGTTTTCCAAAGCTATCAAAATACTCAGCAGAGACCAGTTAAAGAGTTCCTTGTGCGAGTGGAAAGCTGCTTTGTGCACACGGCAAACACAGGTTCTTCTCCTAAAAGTCTTGCTCTTATAAATACTGAGGTAAAGAGGAGAATACTGAGTTTTTGGGGTGGAGGTGGTCGTCAACACTTAAGGCCTCAGGTTGGCTGCTGCCTGTAGTCTGTGATGGCCTTCCATAGTTTACACAGGATCCCGCCTCTGCAAGGACACACAGAAAAACACTGTTTCAAAATATGTCAACGTACAATATGCTTTAACTTGTAACCAACAGAGACTACACCGCATGTCATATAACTCAGCCCTTCGTCATCTTTTGCTGAATAAATACACATTTTTACATAGTTTTTTCTTTTGTCATCAAAGTCAGTTTATGCACAATTCATGTAGAACAGGGTTTATGTAGAGGGTACCTTCATGTTGAATGTCTTAAAGACCATTTTAATACCACATATGATGTAATTTATTCACCAAAGCACGAAAGAAAACCAATAGATGATCGGAAATTAAACCAAAATATTGATGTTTCAGTACTCCCCAGCAGTAAACGGTAATAATTCCAATATAATTCTGATGATGATAATATCATTAATTAAATGAATGCAAACTCGACCAGAATAATCTACTGTTGAGTTGATGTAGAAGTGAAAGGTCTCTACAAAAAAAGTTGAACATCCTTCTGTTCAGATAATTCACCACTAGTGCTGTGTACCTGGACCCACATTCAGGTTCAGGTCCGGACTCAAGTCCAGAGGTTCAGGTTCAGGTCCGGACTTATAAGTCCGGACTTGTGTCAAGTTGTGTGAGTAACTAAAGTGAACTTATTGTGAGCTAATTATCAATTGAAAATAAACTCATAATCAACTCAAATTCAAACTCGTCAGGTTTATTGTGCCCCCTTCCAACTTGTGTCTACACCATGTCTTTTCTAGAACTCTACATGTGTTACTAACTACACAACACAACTACATACATAGTGATGTACATACAAGACTCAATATGCAAGAGTACAAGTCTATGTGTTCTTGTTCAAGAACAACAGCATATTGACATTGTCTGGGTGAAGTGTTGCTCTTTCGGCAGACACTATATCACCATACATACAAAGGAGTTAGCTTAGCTACACTACTAAATATGGCAACCAGCATCCCACGCTGTCAGTGTCCACTATGTCTAAGCCAGCTTCCCTTGACGTCACACAGATCTCGCGAGCAGTTGCGATATTTTGCGAGACTTCGTGAGCTCAGTAATGGCCGCCATATCAGAAGCCAAAACAATGTTTTTCGTCTTTTCTCAGCGCAAATTTCTCGATCTATGGAAGGTTTTAGATGGTTGAGAACACAAAGGAGAATATACGTAAGTACCGGTTCCTGACGTTCCGGTTTTAACCGGACTTGAACCGAAACTTTTTACAAGTCCAGTACCGGTTCGGCGTACCGGTAAGCAGCACTATTCACCACTATCACTTGCAGGAAAAAAACATTTAAGAGGTTTAAAAAAGTCATTTAATTAAAATATATATATATTTTGAGGAAGTTTTCAAGACCTGCAAGTGCCTGTGTACAACAGGTGTTTATTCACACTACCAGTAGGTGGCGCCAAATACAGACATGTACAAATCCTACACATACAGTAGTTGTTTACCATCATGAGTTTTGAAATGTTGTACTGTTTTTGGGGACAATATATACTATGAGCTAATGTATTGCTACTAATAAGAGGAAGTAAGAAAGGAGATGGAAACTGTAGTAGGCAGCGAATAACCATGTTTACAGATGAGATGAACCTGTAAGAACAGTTTCACACAACTTACAAAGTCCAGATAAAAGGAAACCAAAGACTGAAGTCACCTAAAAGGTTTCTGAGAAAGCTGCAATTACGAGCCACTACAGTGCTGAGTTGCTCTGTGTTAATACGAACCATTAAACTACAAAACTACATCAATACAAACTCCATTATGGAAAACAGTTGTCTCAGCTTCACTTCTGTGTTTCCTGTAGATGGAGAGCTGCAGTCCTTTTTAGATGCGAGTGTCAACTTGTATTTTTAGTGACTTAATACTGAATAGAGAAGTGAAACTGTGAAAAGACAGTAAAGAAAAAACAAGGGTTGGCTTACCTCAGACTTAAACTCTTCAGATCATCTCTTGTTACTTCGTGGAGGATGTCGTTCAGCGTGTACTCTTCGTTCAGTATCTGGAGAAACAAAAATGCATTTAATAACCTGAACAGTAACATGACATCCAAGAAAACATGATCTCTGTACACAAAAACTGTATAATGCTTTATAATGTATTTTATTTCATTATTTATTACAGTTGCAAAAGCATCAAACAACACATTTTGGAAAAGGGCATTATAAAAAACACATTTCTCATTGTCGTTGGAATACGAAAATCATTAAACAACAAACAACAGCTCTAATATCCACAATATGTTGCAGTATAGCCGGATGTTGTCATGGTGTGATGAAGCAATAGACCAGGGGTGTCCAAACTACGGCCCGGGGGCCAAATGTGGACCGCGGGTCATTATGAAACGGCCCTCAGCAAATTCAAAAAGTATAATGGAGTATGGCTAAAAAATGAAACTTGTGCTTGTCTTGTGTTGTACTTCTTAAATATAGATGACAACAGATATTACACAGTGTTCATGTGTTAAGAAGCCCACTCTTCAAACAAATTCAGTCAGTTAAAGTTGAAAACATCTGATTTCATCAAATCTAAGTTGATAAGAAAAAAGCCCAATAACTTATTTACATAACACGCTTGAAATACACCCTTCCTATTTCCTCTTATGATAAGCAATCTGAGGCTTCTGCTTTAAGGAATGAGCTGCTAACAAAATAAATGAAAGCCCTTTTGAGATCTGTGATGTAGGCTGTTTGTTTTCTTAAAGCATATTCAAGTATTAAGCATCATTTACCTACATTTGATTGATATTGCCGGCTTATAACTTAAAGGTGGGGTAGGTAATTTTAGGAGAAACCAGCTCGAGTGCGCAAGAATTTGAAAATACACAGCCGGAAGAAATCTGCCACTTCCTTACAGAGCCCCTCCTCCAACACACACGAACACGCACATGACCAATGAGGGCACGAGATAAGTTTGTGCACAGATGGAAGGCTGACAGGCAGGTAGGCCATCCAGTTATTTTAGCCGGGCCGGGTCAGATGATTGGTCGTGCTTTTTACAGCGCCACGGCTTCCACAGATGACATTTTTTTATTGGCAAAGCACTTCAGATATTCATTGCTATCGGGATGTTAAGAGCATTCCATGGAATATAACAAAAAGTGTATCTCGAGCCGGTTTCTCAAACTTACCTACCCCACCTTTAACTAATGAGGCAATATAGCTCACCTCTAGTGAGGGGCCCAACCCTTCGTATATTTGTCTGTATGTGGCCCTTGGTGAAAAAAGTTTGGACACCCGTGCAATAGCCCATTTCCAAACAGAGGTAGAGACTCACTCTGTCGATGGAGTCCTGGTCGGCGCCGTAGAGCCTCAGCCAGCTGGACACCTCTGAGTCTTCATGTCTCACTGCTGGCAGACTCCTCTCCTCCTCGGGGTCACCTGATGATGTCGGGACGTCTGCAGGAAAAGAAACCAGACAGACTGCTTTACACACAATGGACGCATTCACACAACATTTGCATAGGAAAGAAAACGTTAATACAGCACTAAAATATCAAAATAAATCATGTTTTTTATGCTTAAACTTCAAATCAAAACAATAGTCACTCAGTACACCAGCACCAGGTATGTGGTTGTTGTTTATTCTTTACTTGAAATCAACTTGTAACTCAATGTTTGCCAAAATGGGGCGAAGCCTGCGAGCTAGTTCAGGCAGTCAACTCGAGCACCAATGATACATTAACACGTGACGCGTCTCTCTTACAACCAACCAAACACAATCTCCTTAACTTGCCTCTGCCTCCTCGCTAATACTATAAAGCTTTCACATTGCTGATGCATTCACATGCTGCTGCTTGCCTGCCCCACCCCCACCCCAGCTTCCACCTGTAGGCTCGGGGGATAGTTACTCAATGTTCTTTGTGAATCTGTGGAGTGATGAGGCCCGAGCCTAGACGCCAAACTCAAACTATATGCTGCTTCTAATAAACATATAAGAAACACGTGAGCTGTCTGACTGAACTATGCATATTTTCTAGTTGTTCAATGCAATTATGGTCAGTGACAAAATGTTTTGCAAGTGGGTTCTACCATTACATCGACAGTGCTTATTTTGGCATATCAGAAATATATTTGTACATGTTAGCAGACGTGCAACAATATATGAAAGCAAAGTAATTTAGAGCAATATTGTCACTAGATTTCACCTTTAGTTTTTGTTGTAGTTAACGTTGCAGATGTAGGTGTAAACTTATTTCGATCACAACTTTTATACAGGCAATTAAACACAACTTTCAGCACATCTTAGCAGTTAAATTGATGGCTTTTTCTATCATATTATTATAATTTTTGGTTCAGTATAGGGCTCAAAATCCAGTAACAGTTTCGGTTCGGAATAAAGTAGTCTGACCATTTAGAGAAAATCCAGAAAATCTCTTCAATGACGAATCGAAACCGAAAGTCTAGAAGCAAATCATTTGTCATGGATGTTTTCATCACACATTTGCAGTTTCAGAAGGCGTTGAGAAAGCTTTGTTCATTGTTCATGTCACAACTTGTATGAATTATTTAGTGAGCTGGAGGGTGAAAATGTAAATCGTGGATATCTGCTGCACATTTAATCACCCTGTGAATATGAGTTTTGCTGTAATTATTATTACCGAATGGACAGTGGAGGCAGAGCTGGTTGTGAGATGTGAAGGCAGACATGTAGTAGCAGAAGCATTGGTGCTAGTGTTGAATACAGTCAGTGTGAGAAGGTAAACTAGATTACAGTCCAGACCTGTGGGGGGGTCAGACCGCAGCCTCAGCAGTCTGATCTCCTGCTCTCTCTCCTCCAGGACTTGTTGCAGGATGGCCTGATACTCCCTCTCCTTCTCCAGCAGCTGCTCCATCAGCCTGAAAGATTCATTATACATTTTGAATTGAATCAGTAAGATGACGAACGAAGCTCAGCGCAAGTTCAATCAGGAAAACTATCTGTGCGCTTACTCATTCACAATCCTCTCTATGACTACTTCAGACCCTCTAATCAGCTGATTGTAGGTGTTTCACTCCCATAGATTTGCCACAACAAAACTCCCACTAGTCAATCGTAGCGCTACCGTCAAAACTGTAAACCTGTTCTCTGTTGTCAGCTGTTATTTCAGGCAAATCGACGCAGTCTGCCTCCTAATCACACTCGATTCATCAACACTACCTTTTCTCCCATAACCAACACCATTAGGGGCGTTCTCCTATTCTGATATTGCTTCTCCTCTCCATAAATGACTGAATCCCGATGGGGTCTAATCACCTAAATCTATAACATGTCTTAATGTTGTATAGATGAGAGCACTGCACGTCACTGCCTGGTCAAATGACGGCCCGACCACTTTGCAGTGAAAACAAAGAATCGTTAAAATGGTTTTATCATGCCTAAAAGCTGCTGTGTTGTGTATTGCACAAACAACAACAAAGCATAAACAATGGGACCGGTCAGTCTACACATGTACGTTTGTGGAGAACCTTTCATCACTGGTTAATTATGAGGTTAACGTGAATCAAGCAATCATATCATTTATTTGTATTAAAAGCATCATAGCATAAAAACAATAGTTGTTCAATCAAAAAATAGGCTCCCCTGAATGAAATGATGGCTAAGAAAAAGCTGTACAACGTAATCTGAGTAGGACCCCATGCTGCTGTGATGTCTCTGCTGATTGATTACCTGTTGGTCTCCAGCTTCATGCGGCCCAGCTCCATGCTCACAGAGCGCTGTGCATTGTGGGACTCGTGAGAGACGGTGGAGCTGAGCGTGCTGACCCCGGAGGTCACCACCGCTTCGTCCAGAGCGACCGTAGGCGTCCGGCTGTGGTGCGTGGAGGTCCTCTCCGGCTCCATGTCGTCGTCCACGTCCTCGTGCTCCGCCGGGTCGCTCTCTGAGGCCAGGCTGAAGTGAGGCCTCAGCTCTGAACACACACACACACACACACACACACACACACACACACACACACACACACACACACACACACACACACACACACACACAGTTATGTTTTTGTTATGGAAAGGGAGAGTATCATTAGTTATGATGCTACATTGAGTCCAGATCAAGACTGATAGGTATGTATGAATGTCATTTAAAACCCTATTCTAAGTTTAAAGATTAAGTTTTGTTCAATTTGATTATGTATTAATCGTTAGGTGTTTCCATCATAATCAGAATACCTTTATTTGTCCCACAGAAGGGACATTCACATCCATCAAGTCATAATGAAACAAAATGTACTATTTCCAATTTCTTAAGTTTGAGGATTTGCTACTTTTTCTCTGTTTAACATCCCTGTAATATCTATTCAATGGAGCTGTGGACCGTTGCATTTTTTTTTAAAACAAGCAATTTGTAAGGCCTTACTATTTCTCATATTTTACAGACTAAAGGATGAGTGGATTTATCTGATAATTGAACACTGAATACCTGCATGTGTTAGCTATGACAATGGTATCATTGTGTTCAAATAGAAATAAAGTAATTCACATATATTAAAGCTTTTATTCAGAATAAAACTTTTTGTATTTGTGCAGGCCTTTAATAAATCAATCTTAATTGAAAAATATGATTTCATATGTCACAATCATGTATAAACGTTCTCTCAATGTGAGGCACAGTGATGCTTCTATGTAGAGGATGCTTCTTAGGACAGGATACTAATTAGTCGTTGGACTGTTTTGTGCACATGCGAATGATTTGACTTGTCATCAGTGAACATCCCACATCCTGCCAAATATCTGTCGCTCAACAAAAAGCTGTTATTAGAGCGGCTTCCAGGGAGATCTCCCACCACAGCTCCTATATCTATCATCAGACAGTCAGAGCTTCCCTGAGGGACGCCTGATCATTTATTTAGAGGGGCTCTGCTGATGTTACCTGGCACCAGGATGGTGATGGCCGTCTGCACAGCTTTCCGGATGATGTTGTCCAGAGCGAACATCCAGTGAGGCTTGATGTTGTGGTTTCGCAGCACTTTGTTTACCTAAAAGCAGGAAGTTAGTTAGAGAACTGTGTTTTCATACTTAACACATCTTATATTGTTGGTATGTGTATTCATATATTATGCATTTTTTAAATTTGTTTAATCATACTGTACCATTTTGAGTCTTAAAAAATGATGCTCCCTTATTTCTCTTCACATTTAGTTTGACTGCTCTTTCTTGACCTTATTATCTGTTGCTGCAATATCTCCCCCTGTAAAGCATCCTAACATATTTGCTGATATTGAACGATTTTTCGGTTTTAATTGCTTTGAAATCAATGCACTGCAAACCAAGCTGCATGCCTCTCGTTTTGTTCTTACTGATGGCCGACAGGAGGCATCAGAGACTCTTCTTTTTGCAGGATTATGCAACAGCCTCTACAAATATGAGCACAGTCACTTGCTCTTGTATCATTTATTTTTGCATAACTGCATTTCCGAGGGGGAGAGAGCAGATCAGCCCTCTTTACAGAATGTGAAATTACTCCTGACAGATTTCCTTTTCATCGCCTCACTGAAAGGTTACAACTATTTCACACCAATCTGTGTGATCTGTGTGCAGGGGAGCGGCAACATGGCAGCCAGTGGTTTCTGCAGATCATGTACAATGACAACAATTTCACTGAAGTGAGAGCACATGGTGTATGAAGAGGCTGAGAGCAGCTCTGCCTACAAATAGGGGGGG
>NW_011367078.1:943689-944075 GCF_000735185.1 Notothenia coriiceps
GGTATTTACAGCAATGATTTCTTAATGACCCCTCTATGCAATCATTTATCTGGTTAATACTTACAGCGTCCTGGAAGCTAAACAGCACGATCTGCAGCTGACTGATGGCCGTGCTGTCAAAGTCTAGCTCCAGCTTGAGTTGAGACAACGCGTTGGCGATTATCTTCCTGTCCGCCATGCGAACAAAGTCGGCCAGACTGACCACGAGGGTGGAGATGTGCTGCGACTTCAGCTTCATCCCCTCAGAGGCCTGCAGGGGTGGGAACAGAGGCGTAGGGATTTGAGTTTTTTAAAGATATTTGTTTCTTGTGCATCTGTCTGATCGATTAAAAGGTTCCCTATTACACTGTTTTACATCAATATATCACAGGTCTCAGATATATACA
>NW_011367078.1:947213-949992 GCF_000735185.1 Notothenia coriiceps
TATTATGTATAAGTTTAGTAAGTAGTTAGTAGTAAAATTTCAGTGTTAAGTCTAACATTTGACATATCTGCTAATGAATGGTTCATCATTTTCGAATAATCGTATTCATTGTTTTCTTAAAGCATATTCAAGTATTAAGCATAATTTACCTACATTTGATATTGCCAACTTATAACTTAAAGGTGGGGTGGGTCATTTTGGAGAAAGCAGCTTGAGTGCGCTAGAATTTGAAAATACACAGCCGGAACAAATCTGCCACTTCCTTACAGAGCCCCTCCTCCAACACACACGAACGCGCACATGACCAATGAGGGCACGAGATAAGTTTGTGCACAGATGGAAGGCTGACAGGCAGGTAGGCCATCCAGTTACTTTAGCCGGGCCGGCTCAGATGATTGGTCGTGCTTTTTACAGCGCCACGGCTTCCACAGATGACATTTTTTTATGTATTTATTGTCAAAGCACTTCAGATATTCATTGCTATCGGGATGTTGAGAGCATTCCATGGAATATAACAACAAGTGTATCTCGAGCCGGTTTCTCAAACGTACCTACCCCACCTTTAAATAAAACCAGTGTCTTTATTCAAGTCAAGCTATTAAAGGGGGAGACAGAGGGGATGACTAGTGGCACATGTCAGCTCTCCCAACTGAACTATACGAGGGCCCAATATTTGTTCACCTTTTATGGACACCAGGAAACCTGAAACTTAAACGTTATTAAAGCTAACAGAAAATCGGAGTAGAAAAACATCACGAGGACCTCCTCAGCTGCTGAACTGAACTGAGCCCACCTGGTAAGCTGCTCTTGTTCTTCCTCCTGCGGCTGGTGACGGTGAGGAACTCGTCGGTGAGCAGGTCGAAGGCCGTGGCGCGTCGGTCCGGGTCGGGCTCGAAGCAGCGCAGGATGAAGGCTTTGGCCTCCAGGGACATAGACTCTGGGATCTCTGGGTGGATCTTAAACATGCCCACCTGCAGAAGAAATGACTCACATTCAGCTCAGACAGACAGACAGACAGAAAGCACACTGCTCTCTGAGATGTCCTGGTCTTGGGGTAAAGTATGTTATCTGACGAGACAACTCAAGCCTAAGTGTTATCCTATTGAACTTTGAGACAGTGCTTCAGGGCAGAAGTGCTCAAAGTTCAAGTGCAAGACTCTCAAGACAATAAGAACCCTAGAAATTCCTGTTGCTGCTGTTGAGGAATGTTGATTTAAGATGAGCAGGGAGATGCCCCACCCTTGAGACATTCCACAAGGATAAGTGAAGAGTATATAGGGACTGTTTTACTATTTAGGGAAAACTCTACCCTGCATGCAAAGTGCTGACACATTTTAAAGAGGCCCTATTATGCTTTTGGGGTCTTCTCTTTCCTGGAGTGTTATTTTGGTTTTTGTGCATTTAAATGGTCTGCAAAGTCCCTGTGTTCCCTCCAGAGGGAGTTTCTCTCCCACACACTCCCCCCTTGCCTGAAATGCCTCACTTGGACTCCTTTGTTTACTTCAGTAACATAGTGACGTCCCTATGTAACACTCACGTTTCTATTGGCTAGCGCTCCAACACATTGTACGTGATAGGCTAAGGGTCGGGACATCTCTAAGCGGTTGACCAATCACAACAGAGCCGGCCAGCTAACCAATCAGAGCGCACTGGGCTCTCGTTTCAGACAGAGGGTGAAAAGAGGTGTTGCAGCACAGGCAGTACGAGGGAGATAAAGAGCTTTTTGAACCTTAAAGCATGGAGACATGTCACAGTAGAGACACTACATACACATATGAACCTGAAAATGAGCATAATAAGAGATGAACATGATTCTAATTGCAGTTTTGTCCTTTGATCTTTGTCTCGAAAATGTGAGGGGATTCTCTTCTGCTTCCATGTTGTGTTTACTGGAAGGTATATTCCGCATAATAACACACGCCTGCTTGTTTAACTTCACAGCCCTTTAATTAAATTACATTTTATGGAAAATTCCATGCTCCACAGCTTTGACATAATGCTTTCCAGACAACTTTTAAACATATGTAGCCTTTTATGGGCTACACATTGCTGAGAACTACATTTCATTAGTGTGTGAATTGTTTCACATTTCCATCCAAAGCAAATACACAGTGTAAGCTGACACGTGCACATAGAAACTGGGGAAATGAAGGAGAGTGTGATGGTTCCTCTCAATTAGCTACACACGTTTGTTTGTGTTCAAACAAATGTTCGTGCATGGGCAATATTTGGAGTTTCGACTGAGCTGGATCACATTACAGCACGCAGGTGGAAACACAATGCAGGTGCATAGCGGCTGGTTCAATGGTTTTCTTTTGTTAAAAAGGGGAACAGATAAGTGCAGAAGCCTCTTTCAGAAGCGTACAGTGAGAGTTAGGTTAGATTGAACTGAACACAATATATTTTACAGGTCCAGGCTCTGAAAGTAGTTTGCATGTACAGCAGGTTTTATAATTTAAATAAGTCACTTGAACTGTCTTACATTGCTCCTATTAATCATGTCTGGTCATATCATGGAGGCAAGTATAGTCTTGCCTTTAAAGATAAGTATCACTTTCAACTCATTATTGCATGTTAGTCATATATTTAAGTTTTGACCTCAACAAGCATCTCTGACATTCAGTATAGCAAGTGCATGAAATCATTGAAAACAACAGGAAGCTCTTCGGTTCAGGTTTAAGCTATTTGAACGTGATAAAAGTAAGCAGAAGCGGATGTTCACCTGCCTTCTTCAACCCCTTTTCTAAAATTAAACACATTACCCAGTGGGACGATGGGA
>NW_011367079.1:0-5191 GCF_000735185.1 Notothenia coriiceps
ATTATGAAAACTTTGAGACCGGAAATACTGTTTTCACCCCGTGAGGGTTGACGCTAACTTTACATGGATGCTGCGGAAAGACGTAGTATACACGTTCTCCTGGCGAGACCTCAAATCATCTTCGTAATATCTATCAAACTATAGATCCTACACATCCACTGGAGGTGGATTCTGAAAGTACAATATACACTTCTCGCTAGACATCTAATCAAAAAGCCTTTTAACGGCCAAACTATTCTACAATTTAGGATTTTCCAGAGAGGGTTATATGTGGAGATACGACCCTCCGTAGCGTTTGCATTTAACGGGAGCACTAGAGGTCGAAAACTTTAAAACGTGATCATAGGTCGTAATAAGCGCTTGAACAATCGGCCTATTTGGTCGTATGAGTTGGAGGACTTGTTGTGCAAATGAGAGTGCAAAAATGTCCATAGCAGCGTAAAAAGGTACTGGTGATGGGGGTGTTAAAGTCCCGGTCCAGTGGGTGCAGGTTGGAAAGGTGAGATAGAGGAGAGAGAGGAGAGGTGGGATGACAATTTCTAGAAAAGTGGTGTGTATCACATACCCACTCTTTCCAGACACATTTGTGTACTTACTGTACAGTGTTGGGAGACATAGGAGTAGACACACACACACTGAAACATATCACTCATACTCGCACGCACGCACACACACACACACACACACACACACACACACACACACACACACACACACACACACACACACACACACACACACACACACACACACACACACACACACACACACGCACACACCCTACCAGAGGCCCCTTCATTGTGATGGAGAATACCAGAGGATTCTTTTTTTGCTCTATCTTGCAAACATTTACCTGTAGCCTTCCTCCATGTAGTGTACAAAGGCCCACATACTGTCACGCAGACTGATCCCAGCCGTATTGACAGGGTGGAAGCTGCTCCTGAGTATTTGACCCACCAGTTGCAACCACAGCTGGTTGACTGACATTTTGTCAAATCATTTATAAGTGCTCCATAGGCAGATGTGTGCCAGCTGCTGCCTCAGGGCTCCTCCACACTCTCCTTTGGCATGGTGCCACTGCAGGCATTTGGATATTGTGATATTTATACCACATACATTTGTCTGATGCTCTTAGTCAGGGAGACACACGGGAAAAAATGCATGTATGTTTACTTCAGGATGGCACACATGGTAGATGATCAAAGTAACGACATTAACTGGAGACAAACCTAGTTCAAAGAACATCAACAGCAGTGTTTCTCCAGCAGAAAACCTCCATAGCTTTCAGATCAGTATTCATGATATTCAATAGTCATTTTATTTGATTAATTAATCGAACCCGATGTCAGCTGTACAGCCAATCAGACAGAGGCACTGTGCACGCAGCTTCATTACATTTGTGTTGTCTTAATGGAGCCCGTTTTGCTCCATGTCACCCTGAAGATATTTAAAGTGAACTCAGCATTGAAGAATTGCATGTTTTCACAGTTGAAATATTGCAGCTGTGAGCTCTGACAGTTTAATTACTCTAATCTAAAGATGAATTGTATCTTAATCTCTGTCATGTTTTGCAATCTGTATTCGCTGCCAGAGGGAAAATGGCATCGCTGCAAATCACACCAGCCCCTCTGGCAGCTTTCCTTGTCAGGGCCTTTTTGAATTGGTACGAGTGGACCAGAGGCACTCATTCAAATAATCACTAATGGAGAAAAGTGAGAAGCGCCTTGCTGTTACTCATCAGGATTTACAGCAACATGATTGTCTGTCTGTAATGTCTGTAGAGCTTGATCTGTGAGGCTGCTTTTTCTCAGAAAGAGAACAAATTGCCTCAGAATTGCTGTAGCTTTATTGAAGACAATAAACGCCTGCTAATTTGTCTCAGTTACACTGGTTCAGAAACCAATTTGTTGCATACTGTATATAGGGAGGGCTTTTTGATGTTATCAAACAGCACACCAAATTTAATTCCATACCTGAAAGGGAGATGCAGAGCCGAACAAAATAGAAGCAATTGCACACTTTATATTGTGGTAGCATGTTGGAAATCTTAAATACAGAAGTTGGATCTAAAAACATGACCATGAAATGATCACATTAAGAGAGAATTTGAGAGGAATGTAAAGAAACATAATCTTAAAGAAAACCCAGAAAAAAAGGATCCCTTCTTGCAGCTATTTAACCCGTCATTTTAAACCATTGCATTTGAAATGTTGTAAAGTTAAAGTTTTGAAAGTAAAATGTGTTTTAAACACAAACCATCTAGTTTCAAATCACCCCGATTGACAAAGAGGAATTGTATGATTGGCCTCCTCTCTTTATAACGAGCTGAATTTACATGAATCAGACTGATACCAGCAGTGTTGCACGACTTTGGTCCAGAGTAAAATATCGAAACAAATATCGGATGGATCGCTATGCCAACTAACCCACCAGGAGGTCAAGAAAACAGACTAACTCATGCCTTATTAAGATTATTTATATTAGATTTGACATTTTGAATGTGCTGATGAGACAACAAAGCAATAAAATGCAGATCGAGTCTGTCCCATCTTTAGGGGTCTCAGCTTAGCTACTTGGAGCAGCACTGTAACTGTATATTTTACTAGTGGCCCCAATTTAGGTTGCAGGACATGTGACATGGCTGCCCATTGTTTATATACATTATAGAACACATTTTACATTACAAAAAAAAGCCTTTTCCTGACAGTTAAAGCCATTGGATCGGATAAACAATTCTAAAAAACTGAGTGTAGTATCTTTGTGCCTTTGTGTCCGCGAGGAGTCATTCCAGTGAGCCTGAGATGGACTCAGTTTCCATTAGTGCCGTACGAGTCCGAAACATAAGAGCTGAACATTTTCAATGTATTAACTCTGGGGCATAGAAACGTAGATATTTTGTATTTTAACTGTGCCCTTAGGCTGTAACAATGTGGTACAGTAAATAACAACACTATTTTGAATGGTTTTCCTCAATTCCCTGACCCTATGTACTGCAAAATGCTAAATTCACATTGAATTCCCTCGAAAATAAATGCTATGAACATGCAGAGATTTCTTTGTTCCAAACTTTCCGAACGTTACCTTTCAATGTGCACTTTATGCATTTTAAGTAGTAATATTAATACGGTCAATTAATACAGTTTGAGGCAACAGCGCCCTTTCTACATAATTAGCCATCTCTGAATAATGCATTATGAACAATGATGGTAATTATGCTGGTTACATGATTGTCAATCAAACTAAAGTGATTTGGTGTGATGGACAAGCAAATAGATTTCCAATGCAGTCAAGCAGTGCAATATGCCCTGTGTTTTACAGCATGATTCAGCTCAGAGATGCACGTTGTCTTTAATTTAGTTAGAGCACTTGAAAGGAACAACAAAACTCTCTCCAATGTTTTGAAGCTCATGTTTCTGATTGTACTAGTGAACAATAAATGTTCAAACCATTGCTTACCACTGTAATACAGATCTATGATTCAGTGGGTTGATGCATTTAGACAAAGTTTTGCTGGAGTTTAAAGGTCCTATGTCATGGCCATTTCTACTGATCATAATTCCATTGTTGAGGTATACTAAAATAAATGTATATTGTGCAATTTTCCAGACTCACATTGGTTTCTCATACAGCATCTCTGTATAGTATGTGTATTCACTCTCTGTCCTAAACGGCTTGTTGGAGCTCCTGCCCCCCCTCCCTGTGAGCCCAGTGGCCGTCTGTGAGACAGCAAGACACCGCAGAACTCAGCCTGGGCACACACACACACACCCGCAGCCTGGCTGGGAGTTTGTGTGTGTGCCCAGGCTGAGTTCCGTGGTGTCTCGCCGACCCCACACCAGAGGCGTGAGTTCCACTGTGTCTCGCTGTCTCGCCGAACCCACACCACTGTGAGCCACGCTCACAGTCTCCCGCCTCCTCACAGCAGCGAGCCTCGCAACGTCCCGCTGAGTGTGTGTGTGTGAGGAAATCCGCGGATTGGTCCAAACGTAACGGGTCCGCGGATTGGTACATTTGGACCAATCTACGGAGCCGTTACGTTACGTCACTATACCCGAAATACGTCACTATACCCGAAATACGTCACTATACCCAAGAAGTAAACAATGGAAAAAGAGAAATTTCCAACAAGGCGTTCTGGGGCAGCATAGACAGGTCTTTCCTGTTTTAGAGTTTTACTCACTACAGGGTGTACTTTGAGGGTTTGTGACTCTGCAGACCGTTTACATGCAGAAAAAGCTACATAACACACAAGGGGACGGGGTAATAACAAGAAAAGCATGACATGGGACCTTTAATAAATACTCTCCTTGTCCTTTTTGACAAAAGTGTAGGAAGATGGTGCATCATCTTTGCTCTGTCCATCATTCATGGGAGAGGACACATTCCACTCAGTGTTTGCTGATTTATACCGTTAAAAAAAAGTCTGGTATCACATCTGGTATCAAAGATAATATTCGGTCCATATTACACCGTATGCTCAGTAAAAATAGTATTTGTGCTTCTGTTTATTTGATGGTTGTTATGTTAAAAGCCACAGCTCTGCTCTGCTGTGCCTAAAGTGACAACCCGATTCATTTTTGAAGTTGTTCGCCTACATGATATGATCAGGCAGCAAGGGTGCATCCAATGCTTGTGGTATTGTGAGATATGAAAATCTAATTTAAATGGAACGACAGATATGAACCCGTAAAGGTGTTATATTCGGAAAGTCGGCTTTCATAACTGTTCCTTGAACATTTCTTAAGGGGGTGGGAGGAGTTGTATAGATATATTAGTCAAATGTATGAAGTGAAAGGTCTCAGTGGTTATTTTGCATGTCTTTAAATGTGGGGCTGACTACGTTTAAATAAGCACAATTATTGCTCATTCTCTCCCTTTCTATGGCAATGCATGCTTACATCTAAAAGCTATTCCTGGCTTCTGATTCCTTCAGCCCAGGGAGCCAGGAGATTTTTGACAGCCCTGCTCTGCTTATAACCTATCAACTGAATAATTACAGCTAACCTGCTTCTCCACAGGGCTTTGGTGCTATAAACGGCTCCACTGTCACACACTAATGGAAAATCAAGAGCATGGCAGTGTCGCAGTGGCAGGCCCAGGTCACAGGAGACCTGGGTGGACGTATATCTGTCCTATCCTTTAGTAATTGTGCAGGCCTCTCTGTAAAAAAGCAATCTGTACGGTTACACGG
>NW_011367080.1:0-29247 GCF_000735185.1 Notothenia coriiceps
ACACACACACACACACACACACACACACACACACACACACACACACATAAACTCTCTTGTGGCTGAATGCTGGCTAGTGACTCCCTACACACACACGCACGCACACACACACACTCTCTTGTGGCTGGACGCTGGCTAGTGCCGCCCTACACACACACACACACACACACACACACACACACACACACACACACACACACACACACACACACACACACACACACCTGCAGGGCCACAGGGATTAGCCATGGCAGTCAGTGATCTGATCTCATCAAAAATACATCAAGGTGTTTCCCCTCTGGACATCTGTATGCAATGACATATTAACCAAATATAGCATAAAGAATCCACAAGTAAACAACCATCACCACGTTTTCTCTTTTTTTCAATTAAATGTGTAGGCTTTTCATTAGCTGCTGCTATATGTGCTGTTGGAACTGAAAGCCAGACCAACTCAGGGAGCTGTCATGTGATCTCTTGCTTTCTTTCTTTCTTTCTATCCGGCATTCTTGTTTTCACTCTCCAACTCGTTGTTTGGCCTCCAGCACATTGACCTGAGCTGAAGAGGGTCTTTCCTCCAGGCTCTCACTCTACTCTCCTGACACACCCAACATCACACACAAACACACACACATACACACACACACACACACACACACACACACACACACACACACACACACACACACACACACACACACAGTGTACTAACTATATGAATGCCATATCAACTTTCCTCTTTTCAAATGTAGCTGAATAAATAATTGTACATATGCTGGAAAGAGAGTAAAACAAACCAACACTTTTAAAGCGCTGAACAGGAAACAAATGATGCAATTGTAGATTGTAAACCACACAATGTCAGCCATATTACATCAAAGGTGGTCAGGCTTTTTAATCCCAATCTTTTTCCAGCATCAATGTGTTTAACTTAACCTGCTTTGCAATAATATATAGAGTATTTCACACACAGCTGTTTCAACGCCGTGTTTCACAGCAGCAGAATAAGGTAAGCACATGTTAGCCTCCATTTGCACTCTGCTGTCAGAGGCCACGATCTTCTTCAAAAGCATCAAAGCTTCAAGACCCATTCAAGGCCACTCTCTATATGTGAGAGGGAAACAGTTTGACAGCTCTTAAGCCGGAGCTCTGATTGTTGTTTCCTGATGTTACTTTAGTATTTCATGTGTCCAACAGAGAGCCTTCCTAAAAACAGTACTGTGTGCTTTGGTGGCTGGTTTTGTCTCACACTGGTTATGATTGAGTGGTATATTCTTAGAAGTGGCACCCACCATTACTTGGAAACAAATTAAATCTGTAATCATTTGCTGCCCTCTGGTGGATGTACATTTAAAATACTGCATGAAGGTGCTGATGAGAAACAAAATAACACATTGAAGATGCTCACAGATATTATTTAAAACTAATGTGCGACTTTTTGAGATTAGAGAAAAACACCAGTCTTATTTTTTAAATAAGATAATAATAAGATCAAGTTGTGAGTTGAAGAGAATCAATATAATGAAATAAAGTTATACTTATTACAATTATTTCAAAGGCAGCTTTAAGTTTGGATATTTTTCAGTCAGCCTCATAATAATATGGCCTTCTAGGTTTGATTTATAGTCCATTTTAAATAGAGAAGACAAATTAATGGAATCCTTATTGCATACAACGAGTCAGTAAAACACACCTTGTGATGTAGAAAATAAAATAAATCAATGTGATCTCTGAAGTATTTTAGACATTACAATTTGTTGAACAATGAAGCATTTAAATATATATATATATATTTTAATAATCTTATTGAATTAATCTGAAAACTTCTCGTGGCACGGACCCTATGTTGAGAATCAGTGCTTTAAGCTAACACGTGTAAAAGTGTCTTCAATATAGATGTGTTTCATAATTGATAAAACACCACAAGCTTAAAGTTAATAGATCTTTAATTTATTTCATATCTTATGCAGTATCATTCAAAAAGGCATGAAGATAGAAAAGGAGACATAAAATGGGCCATGAATATAAATATACAAAGAGGCAAAATCTTTACAGTCAGTAACATTACAGAGAGGCTTAAGCGTTCATATGGACATGAGGCACAGCACTTTGGATTACTAAGGAAACTTTCACCAGAGCCACATTGGACACAGGCTACATGGTCGTTGACACTTAACTTCATGCAACTGCCCAACATTCAAGCTGTATTTTACCTTAAATAAAATAAAAAATGCTTTATGTGCATTATATTCTCTCCCCCTTTGGCAAGGCTAAATATACAAAACTCAGCCGGAGCATTTTGTCCCAACTCTTGAGTATAATTTCTCCTGAACTGCAAATACGGATCCCTAAAAATAAAGACATGTGTAACTCCATATATACAGTCGTCACTGGTAAATACAAGACAAGTACCATGCTACAGATCAAAGAACTGGGACTGGTCCATTAAAAAGAGAAGCACAGTAGTAATCAGTACGAGATGAAAGAATAGGCCACATTGGTCGGAACTGAAACCGGTCTACTTCAGCTACTTCAAGTATCAAATTACATTTCAAACCCCATCTAAAATCAACAGCTTTAAGAATCCACATTCACAACATTTAAAGTGATTTAGAATTGGCACAAACTCTGGTTAAGTATTTACTGAATGTGCAGAATAGCAACAGTACAGAAGTCAAGATGCTAGTTCAATAATATAATAAAAATGAATAACAACATTTCAACGTAATATAATAAATAGAACCTATATAAAGAAAAATATGGTTTTGAGAAGAAACAAGAATCAAACACAAAGGAGAACATCTCACAAACAGCAGAAACAATGAGCCACAACAGAAAACATTAACAAAGGCACATACGCAAACGCACGCACACCATGTACCAGCCAGTATATGCACATGCTGAGGCACAGCTTAGTATGGGATCTGGTTTTGGTAATACTGGAGCATATCGTACGTTCTACTCCTGTAAGACATAGAAAAAGAGAAATCGGACAAAAGTTAATAATGCATATTAAAATTAAATAAAAATGATAAAACAAGAATCTGTTTTAGGTTGTGCGCTGACCTGTTGCTAAGGAAGCAATTCTGTATGACTTTGATGATGAAGGAAGCTGCGTCTTTCTCACTCATGCCAGGGTTGAATCGCTGCCTATATGTTGGGAAAAGAGAGTTTTAGTTACCCACAGCAAATTACAATAAAACTGCTTAGCCATTATCACATTAACACACACATGCCGACACATCCACACGCCTGACTCACTTGAGCAATTTGATGGTCTGTCCTCTGAAGCAGGGAAGGCCGGTGTCCAGCATTAGTGTTACTAAGGAGACCACTCCATCCATGTAGGGCCTGATTCACCAGAGAAACGTGTCTTAATGTTACATGTCAGCCATCTCTATGGTGCAGTGGACACTTACTAAGCAACACTCACCTGACGGCCAAATATCCCCTCACACACATCTCCATGAACCATTTGAAGGGTGTCGCCTCCATTTTCCCTCCCATGATCATCACCATCTCATCGGTCAGTTTGATATCTGGCTCCCATCCGAGGTTCCCACCAGGAGAGCTCTCAAAAATAAACCCAAAGTCTGAAAACACACAAACACAGGAATAAACACACTGACCTGATGGCTTAGGACTCGTTTTTACTGCTTTAGTATCATATTGTGGCATCAAGACGATGTCTGGCACTTTGAAATCAAATACAAACACTTCAAATGGTTCACTTCACTTCAAAGGCTGCAGTCAGAACGATGCAAAATAAAAGCTTGGGTTACAAGAATTATAATCCCATTATTGTCTCAGGTAGAGACTGACATTTTTAAAGTTGAAATTCACTTTGACAACCTTAATACAGCCAGTGGTACAAGTCATTCTCCAAAAAGTACTAAGAGTTTTTAAAAGTGTTTAGGCATTGTCCTCCCTTCGATACAGCCACAGATTTCTAAGAGAGAAAGTACATTTTTAAAGTCAACTTGCTACATCTAGTGTAGACATTTTATATTGCAACTGAGTACCCCTACACTCACCCCTTCCTTAACAAGCTCTGTGGAGAACTAAGGTGGTCTTTAGGTTATGTATAAACATAAAGGGCCCTCTATAGGGTTGTCCATCGTGGCTACTGTGAAAATATGGCGGTGCAACATGGCCAACTCTGTGCAAGAGCACTAGCTCCCAATGTATATAGGGAAGGCTTATTGTAAGGTAAGAAAACCAAAGCCATTCTTATTTTTGGGTGATTATATAAAAACAAAAACATAGTTATCATTATTTTATAACATTTCTGTAAATAGATTTCCTAAAATCCTACACACTGGTCACTAAATGTATTTTCAAGGTTGATAATTCATGTAATTCAGTGATAGGGATTTATATAGATGTTTACGTAACTAATTAATAAGCTGGTTTGAAGAGAAGATACACTGATACTGAACCATTTGTCTGACTTGGATTGGACAATATTGAGTATGGTACAGCTCAAAGTTCACATCAGATCCACACATGCTTATCAACTTCAAGGGCACACAAACGTACCGATATGGATCAGGTGGCCCTGGCTGTCCAGCATGATGTTGCCGTTGTGTCTGTCTTTTATCTGCAGCAGGAAGAGCAGCAAGCTGTAAGCTGCCATGCTGCGGATGAAGTTGTACCGTGCCTGAGAAGAGGGAGCGAGCATTAGTTTATACTATTAATACATACAATTTAAAGTTGTAGAAATCTGACTTATGACTGTAAAAGATTGGGAGATGTGCCCTTTACCTTCTGGAACGCCAGTGTGGATTCGTCTCCATACTGGTTCCTGAAGTAGTCGTACATGCCAAAGTCTGTCTGTCGGCCCAGTTGGTCACGTGACTTGCAGTCCGGGATGCACTCGATCACTCCGCACTGCGGTGGAACATCAGAAACAGGAATAAGGTCACTGCTGTCAGGAAGTAATATTGAGGAATATAGGAAAAGTTTTATATGAACCTACTCCAGGGGCTGTGGCCACGACCCTATAAGGAAACACATAGAGATCCAGGCCCACCAGCTGGAAGATGTTCTTGAACAGGCTGATGATCTGAAGAGCCAGCATGTCCTGTTAACACAGAAAGGACCACATGTTGAAGAAATCAAAGGAAGATTATAAAATGGATGTGACACAGCAGTGTGGTAAGGGAAAGGAGAGAAGTGTCAAACTGAGACCTGTCTGCAGTCGTCTCCCACTTTAAAGATGGCCGCCTGCCAGCTTATTCTCTTGGCCTCCTCTTCACTCTTCGCCTCATCTACTGAATCTGAGCGACACTGCATACCTGAGGGGGAAATGTCAAGACACGCTGTTTGTCTGCGCACAACATTCAAGAAATAAAATATAATCTTTATGTTGGTTAAACATCATCAGTACCTTCTTTTTCCAGCTCACTGACTCCACACCTCCTAACTTTGAACTTGGCCAGGTAAGGAGCTTTGGCAGCACTAAAGAAAGAGTAAAGCAAGAAGACAAGAAGAGTTTAGTGAAGCTTTCATATTTATTTGTGATTTGTGGTTATTGTTTGACCATTATAAACGATGGTTTTGAAGCCCACCTCTGCATGGGGGTCCCAGAATTGTAGTCTATATCCAGAACGATGGCCTCTGGGTTACTGGGAAGATAACAGCCAGGTTGGACTTGGATCTGGGCCATGGATTCCAGGCAGGCCTTCTTCCTCTCCTCGCCTTTGGGGAAAGGTCTGATGAAGACAAACAAATCAACTTGAACACCTTCAGGACTCACTTCACGGAGAGTAGCATGCATGGGTATCTCAGTGAATGACTTCAGACCACAAGTGACAGCCGGGCTCTGCTGTTATTCACAGAGGGGAGTCACTGGGGTGGAGAAAATAGAGAGTGTTAGCAAAGGGACAACGTAAGTTTCTCCCCAGGGTGACAGCAATTAGTGCTGTAATGAGGGCTGATGGGAGGTTTGTCTGCCTCAAGTGGGTGAGCAAAACACTCTCTGTAAGAGCCAGCAATAATGGGACCTGCCAGAAAACTTCCCGACCGGTGCATAATCGAAGAGACGTTACAGCCAAATAAATGAACAACAAAGGGATTTAGAGAGCAGAACACAGGTGGAACAAAGTGGAGAAATGAACAACACTATGGGCTCAGGGGATCACTTGTTATCACTTCATAAACACCTTGCAGATCGCCTCGAGGGTTCAGTCTAAAAGAAAAGATAAACTTTGGTTCTACTTTGAGGCCTTTAGCAAATAACAGCGTCCTAGTGGCTTCAAATAGTTTCTATTTTCTCCCAGTCAGATTATAAAATGGATTATAAATCTGATCATACTGTATTGTTGCTTGACATGGCATGGAATCAATTGAAGATAAAAGTTAGATATAGCGAGGTAGAGCTAAAACACATCTATAATGAGATCAAGCAACATTTTGGCAAAGCAGAGAGAAGATGAATAAATCAAGGTTATGATGGGGAAAACCTTATTAATTCACAATAGACAGTAACGTAAAAATGTTTTTAACCAATACACTCAAGTATTCAATCAGTTAAGAAACAATCAAATAAATACGGTTGGATTAAATATAGAAAAATAATCGCGAAGAATAGCTGAATTGTAACCAACCAGTTTGCTTCTATGGAAAGTGCTATGCTGATGTGATAAAATGACCTAAAACAGGATTATAAAGCCCAATATGCTCTATTTAGCCAAACAAAAAGGTGTGTTCATACTTGATAATGGCTGACACATTGATGATCTTGTTGAAGAAGTCAAACTCTCTCTGGTAGAAGTCTTTGGCTGGGCCAGACAGAGAGCCTGTGATCTCTTCCACCATCTGCTCCAGGAGCTCGCCTATGTCAGCTGCAGGGAGAGAAAGGCCAATGTTATTTACATTTATACATTCACCTGTTATATATAGCAGGGAAGTTAGTTTAAGGTTGCATATTAGAAAGATAGTCCTTCAGCAGCATCTTCTTCCTCAGTTTCATTGACTAGTCAGAGGACATTTAGCTCACATCCGATTCTCGCTCTTAACCACAGGGATTTAACCTGAGGACCATCAATAAATGACTGTTCGAATGACATAAAACCAATATTATGTGTTGGAGTCACATGATATGCACATCCAAATAAATAGTATAGGTCAATATCTCACGGTCTTTCTGGTTTCCTTCATCGTCCAGGAATATGTTGGTCTTCATATTCCAGATGAACTGGTGGGCGAGAAGCTGAGACTTCTGAGCGGCCCACAGGATGTACTCTCGCACATAACCCATCTACATGATGGTGTAACAGGGGAGAAAGACAGGGAAAGATCTGATCATTTGGAGATCTGAAGATAACCCACATTCAAGAGCACTTGCTTAGTCAGAAAATATATTTACCTTGTCGTAACGAAGAGCTTGGACAATTTGAGGAATGTAAAACAATATGGCATCCTAAAAAAATGGTGGAGAAAAAATGTTACCAACAGGTGAAAAAAAGGGCTACCATAAACATTTCATGGTTGTTAGTGAAACACTATGTCCCCAATAAATAATAGGGGCATCCCTGGAGCTTATAATAAGTTATAATGTCAAGGACAGTGTAGCAATACTCTGTTAAATGTGGGGTATGTACTTTTGGAGAAACCAGCTCTGCCTCTTCCTTACAGAGCCCCTCCTCCAACACACACGAACGCGCACATGACCAATGAGGGCACGAGATAAGTTTGTGCACAGATGGAAGGCTGACAGGCAGGTCGGCCATCCAGTTATTTTAGCCGGGCCGGCTAAAATGATTGGTCGTGCTTTTTACAGCGCTACGGCTTCCACGGATGACATTTTTTTATGGATTTTTTGTCAAAGCACTTCAGATATTCATTGCTATCGGGATGTTAAGAGCATTCCATGGAATATAACAAAAAGTGTATCTCGAGCCGGTTTCTCAAACTTACCTACCCCACCTTTACATTTTACTGAAAAATTATCAGCATCAAAATGTACCTAAAATATCAGAAGTGAACTACTCATCATGGAAAATGTATCATATCAGAAATATATATTATATAATTATCATGGATTTATGTGTACATTACTTTAATATTGCAGCTAATGAAGGAAAAGCTTATTTTAATAACTCTGCATACAGCGTGGTTAATTGTGCAGTGACTCTTTACCTAACCTATATTAATACATCATCATTTATATTTGACTATACATTTCATCATTAATCTGGGTCTACAATATAACCAGTAACTAAGGTTGTAAAAAATATTGTAAAAAAAAATTCACTTGAAATGTGGAGGAAGTAGCTAAAGATAGTACTTAAGTACACGTTACTTTCCAACACTGCCATAAGTTATATTCATTACAATAATAGACACCTGAAAACTTAGGTCATGAGGGTGTTTAATAGTTTATGCTACTTCAGAAAAGAATTGGTAGGTTCGTTGCAACAGAGATGATAATATCTGTATGTGAATGTGAGCCGTACTTACAGGAGGAAAGGAGCGGAGAACTTTGACCCCGTACTGGGCGGTCAGAGGGTGAGGAGGGTACATGGAGGAGAAATAGGACAGTCCAGTTGGGGGGTCTGCGGGGGCCCAGCACAGGATATGACTCAGCTCTGGGGAATCAGCATCAATCGTGTGCCACGTCACCAGGAACTTAAGAGGGGGGGAAAAAGACAACAAGGTTCAACTATTATGGTCGGCATGCATTACAGGATCCATATCAACATATCAGATTTGACAGCAATCAGATGCGAGGTTATGACCCTGAGCCTGCCGGTGTGCTAACAAGCCTCCAGAGGAAACTGTGTTTATTAGTCACGTAAATGACTGAAACTAACAACTGTGAGATGTCAAGGAGGATCATCTGTTAAAGGATGGTGGCCTTTGGGGAAGGACATGCTCGGCCTCCCTTTCTCCTTCCTCTCACAGGTACGAGGCTCATTAAGAGCTCAGTCGGCTAGAAGTAAATAAAGAGGACTATAGGAAGCTGAAGGGAGAAGATGACTTCAACAACACCGACCTCTCAAGTGACTCAATATGGTAACTTGAAGGCAACTACTTTTTTCTTCCATTTAACTTTTGTTTTAACTTTCAACTTCAAAAGTCAATGACCAAATAACCTAAAAAGTCACATGAGATCATAAAGCATCTTTAAAGTCAAAGAGATTCAACAGCAGTCAATAACACCACCCTTACACTTCCTGTCTATTTGGATAATGGTGTTTGAGTCTATGGCTATGGTTGGAATGAATTATGATTGTAATTGCTCAATATAATGAGGCCCAAAAGAGCACTTTAACCAAGACATAAACAATTTGAAGGAATAGTCAGTGCAGGAAACATATTGAACAAATATATAAGAATAGACCAGAACCAGATTAAGAACTTCATGGTGGTGTGACATATTTTGTATCTTTTCAAGGTACTTGAACGTCGATGGTCGAAACCCATTGTCGGTTATAGAACTTAGACAAACTCTGTGTCTGTTTGTCGTTGTCTAACTCATTTTTTTGTGATTTGCACAAAACTACTTCAGAATAAAAGCACTGTGTTTGTGTTGGCGAGCGGAGGAACTCACCTTGACTGCTTCAGGAACATCACACACAGCAGCCGGATCCATTCGCACAAGGCGAGTCACCTCAGAGACAATCGCCTCTGTGTTTTTAAACCTGAAAAACAAATACAAAACATTATAGCTGCATGCCAAATGAAGGATTTTATGGGTTTGGATCAATTGCATAGGTGTGTCATTTACTTTTATGTTTGACTAAGCCATATCCTTCTCATAGACTAGCCAAATTCATATTTTTCATTTTCAGCCTTCTATTGGTGAAAATAATTATTCATATTAGATTCAGAATAAGAAGAACTATTTTTGTTAATTAAACGGTACAAACACAACTCTTAAAATGTTAACTCAACAACAGACTCACTCTTGTTTTGGAACGAGCTGTGCCACTTGGGGTTTCGCCTCTTTATATTAGCATTTTTGCCGTTGGGTTTGCCATTTTCCATATTTAGGATATTTTCATATAGCTAAGACTGGGCTAAATTAATGGTGAGTGAGATTATATCACAGTTGTGAATTCTTTGTTACCTTTGTCATGTTGAAGTTTGTTATTAAAATAATTCTCACTGCAATAGTAAGCAACAATGTGCATAAAGGTATACAGTTTCACTTTTAAAGCTTTTCAAACTTTCAACATTGTTAATGCTCAAATTATGAATTATTGAATCTTTTCAGATGTTCAAATGTGTCAGACAAACTCTAGGGAACTTTCAGTTTGACATTAATGAACATTGGGTATACATTGCATTTCCGTTTTCTGTGTACCTGGCAGGCAGCTGCAGGGCGAGGTACGGGGCTATGCTCCAGGCCAGGTTAATGTTGTCCTTCCACTGTTTCTCCGTCAGACTGATGTATTTGGACCTCCAATTATTAATGCTGGTCTCCACCGACTGTTCAGTGGCAATGGCAAGCTCCGGAGTGGATAACGGGTTGTACCATATTGTCAGGCGTTCAATCTCGCTGGCCTGAAAAGAGACATACAGGGAATGGGACTCAAAATCATAATCAGTAAATAAAGATTAAGTGCAGAGACAGGATAGTTATATTTTCTCAAATACCACATACTTATAGAATATATAATGATTTTGAACATGTAAATACCAGTAAAGCCAATAACAGGGTCCGGCGTTTCATGTAGTACTTATGCAGCTGGATTCCTCTGCTGCTTTTTTTGGACAGTCCTGAAACAGTACAGAAACAATTAATCAGTAATACATTCTGACAGTGGGGATATTTTATAAATGAAGACCTATTTGTATATAAAAAGAAGCATATGGAGGTTGAGTTTCCATGTGACCATGTTAGCTTTATGAACCTCTCAATATATTGCATTGGAAAAAAAGAGTGAGTAAAAAGTAAATGGAGCATTGAAGTCACGTTGGATTCAGAGGGTTAGGCTTAACATCCAGATGTTTTACCGGATTTCTTGGATATGGTGGACATCCCCGAGGACAGAGGGTAGGTATTGATCCATCCCTGAGCCACCTGCTGCCTCTGGCCCATAGCTGCATCCAGATTGCTCCGGCTGTCGGCCCCTGCCACCACCGACAGGCTGTTCACAGACATGTCTTGGGGATCTACACAAAGGAAAAGGAAATCCACATATAAAGTGAGAATTCTGGGGTTGTGTAGAAATTCCAATTTAGGTCTGATTACTGAAAGACTAGTCTTCTGAACCTTGGGGAACCAGCTGGTTGGCCGCCAGATATTTCTTGTCAGACTGCATGCTGGCGTAGAACTTGATCATTATACTGATGTCTTCTCTCAGCCTCTTATCCGTCTGGGTGGGAAATTTGGGAGTGACGCTACACAAAGACAAAGTTGGCAAACACGAGAGAGATAAAGGTTTAAATCATACTGAAATTGAGTTTTCTGTTTTACTAAAAAAACAAATAAGAAAAAAAGAAATTCCACCTGAAGTAGTCAAAAGCCGTAGAATAGATCTTCTCTCGAAGAACATTTCTGATGGTGGCATTTGTCACAACATCAGCATGCAGAAGAGTCAGACCCAGAGTCAGCAGTCTAAAAAAGCAAAAGGTATGACACAATATTATAGGATTTGTTATTTTTGCCCCTGAACATCATACTGTTATTTATGCTGTAGGGTCAGTTTTGATGGCAGGATAAACATACTGGTATCATTCAAAACTAGAAAAACCTAATGAATCAAGTGGTGCCATGTAATGCCTTATTGGTGAGAAAGAGGCCAAATAACCCTACAAAGTAGGGTGAAATGTTAGAAAGGGTAAAACTGTTGCCTCCAAGGGATTTAATGAATTTGCTGAAGGGCCAAGGTACCTGAATCTTGGTCCAATGGCAGCAACATGTCGGTTCAGACTGCTTTTGGGTCCTCCGACGCTCAGACTCAGAGATCTCTGCAAAATGGCGGTGAAAATCTCCACTTGGTCAGCACTGCTGTACTTGGCTATCTCAAACCTCTGCACCAGAAACTGGAGGGAGAGCAGAGAGAAGAAATAAAGAGGTGGACGATTCCAACACTAAAAAGAATTAGCTCAACTGATAGAAAAATACATCAAATGATAGAACCTTTTGCATCACCTGTGCATTTTTTCATTTACCGGTACATGAAATAACATTATCTCAAAAATAGAAAACATACAAAAGGCATAGTTTATGTCTGCCTGTCACTGACCTCAATCCAGAGGAAGTGAGGGATGATGTCAGGTTCACAGGGGGCAGGTTGACTCTCCTCTGATACAGCCAGAGGGCCGGCCTCTACCTTAGCCACCGAAAACAAACCCATCTTCAACTCTACGGACATTTGCCAAGCTCCGGCCATCTCACGCATGAACTACATAGAAAAGTAGATAGGAATAGAAGAACATTCATTGAATCCATCTAAAACAAAAATACATATCAATTAGAAGAAATGCTGACTTTTAAAAAGTGGAAAATATACATACTGGCACTTCCACCCCATTGTGTGCAGCCAGGAGCCATTCCCAGCAGGCGATAGCAGTTTCCATGCCGTGCTCGGTAAACATCTTCAGAGGGGACCAACACAGATGGTGCAGGAGCTGAGGGTTGCAGTCTGAAAGAGAAAATATAGAAACTGAAACATGATGAATTGTAACAAAGAAAAGCAGTACTTTTGCTGAAAAGCGTTATTATATAAGCAAAATTAAATGCGGCAGAGCTGCTCACTCTTGGTAGTAATAAGCAGAGCGGCCATCTTGAACATGGACTGGGTGAAGGCCTCTGGGTCTTTCCTGTCCAGAGCGCTGGTCATCTGAAGGATTATCAGCTTGTTGAGGTCTGACTGGCTGTGAGTCGCCTCTGAGAACTGGATCATACCAGCCACCTACACAGATCATAAAACAGACCGGTTTGAATCATACTACATGCCAAGGAAAGTCTTAATTTTGAAATATTAAAAAGGGTAATTTCCCCCCAAAATCAAAAATACATTTGTTTCCTCTTATCTGCAGTGCTATTTATCATTCTAGTTGTTTGGTTTTGGTATGACGAGTGTTGGAGATGGAGATTTATAGCTTGTAAAGATGTCTCAAATAAAATCTAGATGGCACTCAAATTAGTAGGTGCACGCTTCCCTCTGAGTGGAAATACAGTTGCCGGTTTGTAGTTCAATACAACACAAATTGTTCTTACATGAGTAACTGGTTCATGATGAAGAAAATGCTGTAGAATTGTTGTGTATTTTTTTGCAATTTGATCAACACAAGCAGAGTGCCATCTAGCTCTAGTATATTGGAAAGAGTGCAGACATCTCTATGGATGATATTTACTCACACAAAACAATCTTTCTATTGAAAGATAGCAGTAAAGATCAGAGGAAAAATATGTATTTTCCAATTTTGGAGTGAACTGTCCCTTTAGAACTTCACCTCTCCTGTGTAGCGGTTGCGCAGGTTGAGGGACGCCATGAAGTTGGAGTAGTCCTTCTTCACACATGCTGGTCTCTCTGTCAGCTGGGTGGTCTGATGACAAACACAGTTAGGGGCCACATAGGGCCACACAGTCCCAAGCTAGCAAAAGTAGAAACGTAGCTGTACCCTAACACTTGCTATACTGAAGGTATCGTGCCTGAGCCCTGACTCTCTGCATTTAGAGTTCAGACCAACCTGAGGGAAAGCAGCCTATGGTTGGCCACATGGTGGAGGACAGCACCAGCATAACCAGTTAGCCAAATGGGCCACCAGCCAACCAACCCACCAGTCCATTGCAGGTGAGTAACCAGGCAACCAGCAAATCCGCAAACCAGCCAAGCAACCAGGTAGGTAGTTCGGAGCAGTTTAATAAAGACAAAATAAAACAAATGAAGCAAATGAAAAGACACATATAGCAGAATTCAAGCCCAAGAACATAAAGGCAATGTATAGCAAGCAAAAATTATGTCATACAGACTAGTAAGCATGCACACATGGACAAACGATGCTGAAAGCAAGCAACTAAACAATTAGACTCACAATGTTTAAAAGGCTATGCAATATAGAAAACACATATATGTGTAAAACAGATACAAGGCGTTTCTGTTCAGTATTAACAAAACTGCAAAGGCTTAGACTATTTTGAAGTAAATAAATAGCAAATGTTTTAACTGAAAAAGCCATGTTGGATAATGTTAGTAAGCAACAAATTAAAAAGCCTGTAGGGCCAAAGGTAGGAACCTGAAGCATCCTCAATGCTCTGAACAATGTTTGACTGTACTTCAAAATCTTTGGTAAGGCTGTAAAATCAGAAATTGTGCTTGTGTTGTTGTGTTTATTTATGTTAATGTTTATTTGATTATCACCATTAATGTTGTTGGAATAACACCTTCTTTAAGTAAGGAAAGGGATTGAGTGTAAGCTACAAGATGCCTTAATGTGTGTGAGACTCACGCCCAGTGTGGTACTCTGTCTGTTGTAGCCTGCGAAGTGAAGGATGCTCTCCGTGGCCATGGCCAGGCCGGTGTGCTGGGACAGTCCTGATACCCAGTTCTGATGCTTGTTCAAGTATTCCTGCACAGCAGAAAAAGGGAGTAAACAGGAAATACTTAGAGATGCAGAATATTAGGGACATTGATCCATTAAAGATATACAATGAACTGTTTCTTTCAAAAAACTAATTCAAGTTATTTTAGGTATTCTGTTTTACTTCTATAAGTAATTAAACTGATTGCTTAAATTACAAACAAAACCAAAGTCAGAAGTGAAGTTAAGACTTATGGTATCTTAACTTTCATTAAGATCATCACTGACTTTTTTAGATTTACTTACTGTATAGACACTTCTGTTTTGTTTGACTAAATTAAAAGTAGCTACAATTCCCATATCTGCAGATTTTTCTGACCTCAAAGAGAAGATCTCCACTCTGAGGTAATAAAGGAGAAGGAACTCACCTGTAGGTGGGACTTGGTGACTGAAGGGGCCCATTTCATTGCCTCTTTCAGGATCTCACCACAGCGGGCAGCAAAGTCCTTCACTATGCTCTGCAAGGAGAAAAAGAAACCATAATTGTGTTCATAAATTCAGAGAGGGGTTTTTGGAGAATCAAATTTCAAATAAATCTTAATTAGGCAGACTCTTCTTTCATAATTATAATAAGCTCAGTTAGTCATATAAATGATGTAACATGGACACAACACATTTAATTAAACGCAAATGAAGTTGATGAACATATGAAACAATCCAGAGTGAGAAGTAAGAGACCACTACTGTCTTTAAAACTGATACTCTGCTGTCCTCTAATGGTCATCAGTGTAATACCAGTCTAAACTCACCTCTCGGGCCTCGTAGGTGTCAGGAACAGTGATCCTGTACGGAGTGTCTGGGATGTCATAGTAAGGCGGATCCTTGTGGATATCCTAAATAAACAGAAAAGAGGAAAATATTCACCAAAGTGGATGAAGTTCTTATCAAAAAGTAGCAATAGTTCAGTGTAGAAATACTCTGTTAAAATTAAAAGTAATGCTTTCAAAAACGTATATATACACTCATAAAAGTACAAACTATAAGGATCCTAAAACATACTTAAATGTACAAAAAGTAAAAGTAGTCATTCTGCAAAACAAGACATTTCAGAATAATTTTTATTGTATTATAATTGATGAGTTACTGGCCACCACTAAATATTCCACACCAGTACTCACAGCACTTAGTGACAGCGAGAGAGTCTGCAAGATGTCCAACATGGTCTTCAACACACGACCACTCCAAAGCAGATGGGGGAATCTGGTAGAGATAAAGCACATAATAAATATGAAACTGTATAAACCATGATGGAGGCCAAACTTTCATCAACACTTACGTCTCAGCCAAACCAGAAAGGTATTTGTCCGCGACTCTGCGGATCCTCTTGTGGGTGTGGTTGAAGTTGATCAATAAGAATTGGGCATGTCGCTCTAATTCCTCCTCATGCCCTTTGGTCTTGGGCTAATAACATGATAAGAATGCATTAATTGTAATTCAATGATACCAAAAAATTAAACATAAGGATCGATGACATTCAATTTAACTACCTTCTCAGCCATCATCAGGAGAAAGACATCAAACACCTTATCGCCAACACAAATGATGCACTGCATCATGCCTGAGAAGAGAAAAAAGGCATTGGAGAAAATGACTTAGACGACACGAGGGGAAAGAACAGCCGGAGATGGACGGTTGTTAAGCGCTTACCAGATTTGTCTTTCTGGATGGCCTTGTCTTCAAAGTATCGAAACATGACCTGGAACCTGTCAGGATCATTGGATCGCAACATCCTGAAAAATAAATATTACAAAGTTTCATGATTTGACTTAAATGATTAAAACACTTAAATGTTTACCAGACACATGAGTGTAAAGGAGCTGACCTCATGTATTCTAGTCTGTAGACTGACAACAGGTATGTGGACATGGCAAAGTCTAGCTTGTTAATGAGGGCAGAGACTTCAGGAGACGGGTCGAGAAGATTGCTGATGGTCGATCGCAGTTCGCTCAACTCAGCCTGGTGGACAGAGATGGAGATTTAAACAATATTCCTGTTGTAACTGGATTCCAAAGTATTTTTTAAATACCTCACTACAAAAAAAGTCTGGATTTTGAACCCTGTACCGGCGTGACTGTATCATTCTTCAGGGCAGAGTTGTATTGCAGTTCGGAGCGAAGAGGTTCTCCACTGGGGAAGGTGAGAAGAGGAGACGTGGTGGCAATCTCACACACACCTTCATACCACTCCTCTGGCCAAAGCCCTGAAAAAACAAGTATATATAATAATAATAATAATAATATAATGCCCAAGGGCATTGGGTCAAGTGTGCAGGTGGAGTTGCTGATGGTGGAGAACAGACGCTTGGGGTTGCTGGAGCCAGACTGAATGAGTTGTGAGTAGTAATTAGACCGGGCTGCTTTGAGTGCGTTACTGCACTGCTGGAGATAGTCTTTGTAGATTTGAAGATGGACTGTTAGTGTGTCCAGTCATACATCCACATACAGTACATCCACATCCAGAAATACAGGGAGTCAGTGGACTGCAGTAACTGATAATACACTCTTCAGTATGTTTTTGGTTGTATTTGGGTTTTTGGTTGTACTTAGGTAGATACATCTGTCAACATCTGTCCAAATCTACCCATTTGGCATGATATATATTTCCGAAATGTTATTTAAGGTGTTTCATCACATCTGCACAGCTGAGTTACAAAACATCTACATTAAACAGGGAAGGATTTGGGAAGCTATGGACTCAGTGAACAAACTCAGGGTACTTCTGGAAGTGTTCCTCTTGCTCACCTGATCCTTCCACAGCAAAACCCATGACCACCGAGTACAACCAGAAGTCCCTGAAGAGCTTCTGGAGCCTGGGCTTGGCCTCTTTGATTGGTGGAAGTCGTCTGGTCAACTGTGAGTACGAATATAATGTAAATTAAAAAATGCATTACTCGAACTAACGCACTTTGTTAAAGAAGTCCTTCAAATACATACATCAGATTACATTTTTTTCGATATGCTGCTCATTGTATTAAATAAAGATATACAAATAACAGTTACATTAACAACTGCATAAAACTCCTACCAGACAACTAGCCCTTCACCAGTGAATGAGTATTGATTGTATTTGCTGAATTGTGAAGAGTTTTAGTCAGTCACAGCACTTTTTGCTCTGTTTGATTTGGTCTATTTGTTCAGGAGAAGCCCATATCAAAGTTCAGTTCTGTATTCAATTCGTTGCTCTTAGTCCCACAAACAGAAGCAACAGAGCACTTCCCAGCAGTACACAGTAAAGGTAAGAGATTTACAGAAATAAACAGCTTTTATGATAGTTTTAACCTAAAACCTTCAATACATCTTTGATAACTTTGATCCTACAGAGTTATTTAAACGGATATTTATCGAATCTTCTAAATGTTGATCAGATTATTAATTAGGCCAAACTAAATGTCTATTCCTTCTGCCTCAGACTTCAGCATGTGGGTCATCTCAGTCCTCTCTGTGGCCTGCCTGCTGGTCAGTCCGTCCCATGCTGAGATCAAAGAGCTCAGCTCTCACTTCGCTGACCCTGAAGAGGTCCCCAGAGGCTTTGAGTCTGGGGGGGCAGTGGATATTGAGGACATCCCCTTGGAGTTCCACAAAGAAAACACTGTCACTAATGACCTAGTTTTTGATGATTTTGAGGATGAAGATTATATTGATTTTGATAAGATCCTGGCAGCGGGTGATGACGACTATACGTGAGTACTAACACTTGAGGTGTAAAGAAATGAAGTAAAAAAAATGCTTTTTGTAGGCCTGACAGAGACAACTCTTATTATTTACTTGTAAATTGTCTGTTTTATACTTGATGATATTTTTCTGTCGTCATTGCTGTAAATATGTATATGTATGAAATTGTATATAAACTTTTGAATTGTGTAGAATAAAATGTTCAACCATAACAAAATGATCAGTGACCTTTAAAGCAGCTACTGTATAATTCAAAGGTCTTTTAAAACAAATATAGAGTCATTCTATCAGTGAATTTATGGATTACGAGTTTCTTTTATGTTTCAGTGAAGGGGATGAGATAGATGAGATCGCCACCCCCGCCCCGGACATCGACATCTTTGCCGAACCCTCCGACCCAAAGATCCGCCGGGCTAGACTCCTGCGGCTGTTCCACGCTCGCTCTCGCCTCCAACGCCTCAACATTGTTAACGCACATTTCGGTTTCAACCTCTATAGAAGTCTTCGTAATGACGTCAACCAGACCGACAACATCCTGCTCGCCCCTGTTGGTATATCTGTTGCCATGGGGATGATGTCTTTAGGAGCAGGACCGGGAACCCAGGATCAGATCTACAAAGCTTTGGGATTCGCAGAGTTTGTCAATGCTAGCCATCACTACGACAACACAACAGTGCACAAGCTGTTCAGGAAGCTGACGCACAGGCTCTTCAGGAGGAACTTTGGCTACACGCTACGCTCCGTGAACGATGTCTACGTAAAGAAGGATGTCGTGGTGAAAGATAGTTTCCGCACAGAGACAAAGGCTTATTATTTTGCAGAGCCGCAGTCAGTGGATTTCAGGGACCAGGCCTTCCTGAAGAAGGCCAATCACCGCATCCAAAAGCTGACCAAAGGGCTGATCAAGGAAGGGCTCAAGAGTGTGGACCCAAACATGGTGCTGATGCTGCTCAACTACCTGTACTTCAAAGGTGAGTCAACTGTCCATTCACTTCTTTAAGAGGCAAACATAACATTTGTCTGGTTTCTTTGGTTATTCGTATCGCAAAGTTAACGTATGACTATTTGTTTGTATAATAAGGTACATGGGAACAGAAATTCCCCAAAGAAATGACTCACTATCGCAACTTCCGAGTTAATGAAAAGACAAATGTTCGCGTGCCAATGATGACCAACAAGGGGAACTATCTTGCTGCTTCCGACCATGAACTAGAGTGCGACATCCTACAGGTGGGTGGCCTCACACTAAAAAGATGTTTTACTTGGCGTTCGAATAGTGGACATAAAAACGCTACTGTGCCGCATAACAATGACGTAAACGTTCTTCTTCTCAGCTCCCCTACACAGGACAAATCAGCATGCTCATTGCCTTGCCTACAAAGATCACTGGCATGAGGACTTTGGAGCAGGAGATCTCTCCCACAGTTGTCGAAAAGTGGATCAAAAATATGACAAACAGGTCAGCAGCATTCTCCTGAACCGGATAGCTAAGAAAGCACACAGTTCTTCTTTTTAGTTTAACGCTCTGGTGAAAATGTTTAGAACTAGCGGATATTTAAAAACTAAACCATGAGGAAACTTGTTTATGCCTTCCTCCAGGACTCGAGAGGTGGTGTTACCTCGTTTTAAACTGGAGCAGAACTATGACTTGATTCCCAATTTGAAGGAGATGGGCCTCACTGACTTGTTCCAGGAGAGTGGAGATTTCTCTGGAATGACCACTGAAAATATTTCCATGAACTGGGTGAGTAAGAGTTAATCTTTCATGAGGCACATATCAAAATAAAGTGTTGATGTTGTTGTGGGCAATGCAAAGTCTTTCTAAAATAATGGAAGTTTCCTGGTCTCCCCCACAGCTGAAGCACCAGGGAACCATCACTGTGAACGAAGAGGGGACTGAGGCTGCTGCTCTGACCCAGGTGGGCTTCATGCCCCTCTCCTCTCAGATCCGCTTCATTGTGGACCGTCCCTTCCTCTTCCTGATCTACGAACATCGCACAGACTGCCTTGTGTTCATGGGTCGGGTCGTCAACCCTTCACAGAACTAAACTTTACCCAAAAGTATAATATATAAATGGCTAAAATATACCAGACAGTCAATGTTTGGTCAGAACACCCATCCTAAACACTATGATATAATACAACCCTATAATAGCTGGGGTGTTGTTTTGTTTCATAATTACTTCTATTAGTTTGTTACATGTAACATCAAGTCATTATTTTTTCAAATTCTGTGTTGTGACCCTGTTGGAGTGACTCAACGGGTATTTGTTTTCTCTCTGTTAATGTTTTATCTTTTCCAATGAGGCAAGAGGAGAAATGTGCTAAAAAGAGATGATATTGTATGACTGTCATTACCCTAATGCCGAACTGTAATAATTGCAGAAAGACAAAATAAAAAACAATAAAGGGGTATTAAACTAATATATAAATGTACTAGATAGGTATGTCTATGAAAATAAGAGTGTTAACGAAAAAAAGGAGTATTTTTTTCTATACACATAAACATATATATTTAATACAAAACCAATTTCATATAACTTACCTCATGTAATGACAGGTTAATAGTAAGAAAGCATAGTTCTAATAACCTCCGGCAGTGAACTCGTGGCACAGATATTTGTACAGGAGCTAACAGGGTAAATATTTGTCGATAGAGATAATTGCTCACTAAACAATTGGATTCGCTTGAAGCTCTCGCATGCTGTAGATGATTTAACTGTGCTCTGGGTGGGTATTGCAACACAAATTCTTGTTTTAAATTAATGGAAATTGTCTCCAAAGGTGCAGCAGTTTTTATAGAAATCACACACTCACCACAGCAATCACTGGAATGAGGACTCCCAGATTTCCAGCACTACTTGATGCCTGAGGGAGACAAAGAGGGATTAGCAATCTACCAACATTGCTGCTATCAACTTCCTGTTGTGTTTAGACTTTAGATGTACACTGAATAAAAATAGAAATACAACACTTTTGTTGTTGCTCCCATTTTTCATGAGATGAACTCAAAGATCTAAAACCTTTTCTATATACACAAAATAGCCATTTCTCTCAAATATTGTTCACAAATCTGAACAAATCTGTGATAGTGAGCATAGTGAGATAATCCATCCCACCTCACAGGTGTGGCATATCAAGATGCTGATTAGACAGCATGATTATTGCACAGGTGTGCCTTAGGCTGGCCACAATAAAAGGCCACTCTGAAACGTGCAGTTTTGCTTTATTGGGGGGGTCTGGGGGGGTCCGAAAACCAGTCAGTTTAACCCTAACCCTAACATGTCCCCCATTGAGCATGTTTGGGATGCTCTGGATCGGCGTATACGACAGCGTGTTCCAGTTCCTGCCAATATCCAGCAACTTCGCACAGCCATTGAAGAGGAGTGGACCAACATTCCACAATCAACAACCTGATCAACTCTATGCGAAGGAGATGTGTTGTACTGCGTGAGGCAAATGGTGGTCACACCAGATACTGACTGGTTTTCGGACCCCCCCAGACCACCCCAATAAAGCAAAACTGCACGTTTCAGAGTGGTCTTTTATTGTGGCCAGCCTAAGGCACACCTGTGCAATAATCATGCTGTCTAATCAGCATCTTGATATGCCACACCTGTGAGGTGGGATGGATTATCTCGGCAAAGGAGAAGTGCTCACTATCACAGATTTTTTCAGATTTGTGAACCGTATTTGAGAGAAATGGTTATTTTTTTGTATATAGAAAGTGTTTTAGATCTTTGAGTTCATCTCATGAAAAATGGGAGCAAAAACAAAAGTGTTGCATTTATATTTTTGTTCAGTGTATTTAGGCACTTACTTTCAGCGCTGGCCCCTTGTCTGAGGCCCTCTCACTGGCTCTCTTTCCTTCCAGGCCTAGTTGAACAAACAGCTCTAAAAGGTTCACCATCAGCTCATCCACCAGCTGCTCCCCCTGCAGGTTGGCTGCGATGTTCGCCAGAGCATTTATCACTGCCAGAGAGCAGTGCCTTGGGGGCAAAACACAGGATAGATGAGGGGACAGTTTAACAAAGTAAATGTAGACACAAACCAAATGATATTGTTCTATATCGAATGTGCTCTAAAGATTATAGCAGAACACATGATGTAACAGAAATGTAGGAGAATATGCTCTTATAATCTACTTCAATTAAGTAGCAGTGGCAAAGATGAACAAAGCTGGGAAAGCTGGTAGATCTGTGAACAGGGTAAAGCAGATGCTGACCTGTAGCCGTGGTCTCTGTAGTCTTTGGTAGAGGAGTAGACCACTGAGCTGGCCTTCACACTGATCTGCTGGAACAGGTTCCACCCCTCCTGGTAGATGTATTGCTACAGGACAGACCAACAGACGTTAGAGTAAAACTGTGAAGGCAAGAAATTGAAAGAAAATGTGTGTGTTAGCTTATAAAAACATTTTTAAATCCAATAATTTTAGGGATCCTCCAAAACTGACTCAAATAGCTGGATTGGAATCGATGACAATGGGGCTGATTTAAAACTATGTTCTTATTTTACAAGTAGTATATGATATACTGACATTTGTATGTCTTGCTTTGAAGACTCTTACCAGGTAGCTGGTGTACAATTGAACATTTGAAAAATAAATAAAAACTATATATAAATGTATATCAATGTATTTGTTACATTATAATAATACAAAGTAAGGAAAGCAATGTTTAAGTCAAGCCATGTTGTTTGACACAAAAAATAATGATCCCAGTCAAGTTCAAACAGTGAGGCATACAGCTTAACAATGAAACACTGTATACATTATATACATATACACTATATGTATTGGCTGATTCCCAGAGCCCAGATATAAATATCACGACTGAAGAGGTTGGATCGTTCTATTGGCTACCAAATTATTAGCAAGTGTCTGCTGCATGAAGTCAGCCCCTTTTCCAGTCCTTTGTTAACTGTTGTCTATTGCACTTTGGGTACTCCGCCGTCAACCCCCCCCATAGCAGAACACTGGAACCTATTATTAATGCACAAAGCACTGAGCAAGGAAACAGCAGCCGTCAGATTCCTAGTAATTGTGGCATGCCAGCCTCTCTGGGTTAAGAAACAAGGGTAGCATTGCTTCTTTTAGGCAACTGTAATTAACATGTCAATCTCACGCAAATAACTGCATTTCCCCTCCAACTATAACAGGGGTTTACACATTTAAATATTTCCATGTTGGTTACATTTTGCCCTTTTCAGCCAAAACACATTCAATAATGGAGGCAAAATTCTCAAAAAATGTGTCAGTATTGTATCTTTGAACTCACATTTCCTGTAATGACCATGCAGCCCAGCTGGTCGATGATGAGTACATCCAGCTGGGATGGAGGCTGGCATAACTTCTGTTGAAGGATTTGTAGGATGTGCTCCATGACTTTAGGAGTGTCTCTCAGAGCCACTGCAATGTGACCCAGTGCTCGAATAGTGTGATCTGGGATCAAATGGGCATCCCTGGCAGAAAGACAAGTTTTATATTTACAGCAGCTGTAGTGTCAAGGATTTCAAAATCTCCACTGATATAAAAGGCACAATGGAGCTATTTTTATTTCAACCAATGGTGTTGCTCACTTGTCGTTCTCCTGTGAGATGTACAGTCGGTTAGACAAACTAGCCAGAAAAGCCTCCACTATCACATTATCCATGGTCAGGCCAGCTTTCAGACATCTTAGAGAAGAAATGGAACAGGGATTAAAAAGATGAGCAATTTGTGTAAATAAACACACCATAAAATCATATTTTATTATCATAGCGAGTGTTTGTGTCTGACCTGCATATGTTGTCAATGGAAATGTCTCTGAGCTGCTCGTACATTGACGGCTGATCTTTCCTGTTTGACAGCAGGTTGAAGGTAGACTGAAAGTGCTCATTAGTCACATTTATCCTGATATCTCCAGTGGCTTAAAAAGTAAGAACACAAAGCAAGAAACATCAACAAAAAGAGCATTAAAACAAGCTATTTGGAACCTTTTACGATTTTAAACATTGCATAAAACATGAACCTGCACAGAAAATAAAAAGGCTAATTGTAGTAACAAATTGGGCATGACATATTTAATAATCTAACAAATGAGCAACTACTGAAAATCCTGGAATGCATTTCCGGTTGTCTGTAATTATAGCAGCTCATCAATGAACTCTCTGTTAAGATCAATAGTAGATGAGGGCTGAATGTACAATGACGCTGTTATTGACATAACAGTATTGTCATCAGCTACAGCACTTTACTCCTGTTCACTTTTGGCTCTGATCATGTGTGCTGTATTAAGGATTAAGAGGTTTATGCTGGATATATCTTCGATACATTCACTTTTTTAAGAAGGTAAATGTTATTCAAATTGTGAAATCTACATGCTGTTGAAAGGTAATTATCAAATTCCAAAACTACAGCCGCTGTGTAGCCATTTATAGGCTTACTCATTTGAGTTTCAAACAGGAGTCACTGGTTTACCCCAAATAGTAAATAAATATCTGTACCTGTGTTGTACTGACTGTGATACTTATAGAGCTTTATAAGAACAGGGGATGGAACCACCAGGAAATCCCTGAGAGTGGTTGTGGCAGAGTGAGCAACTACTGGAAACCTCTCACACAGACGACCCAGACCCTAAAACAGAGGGAGAGGCAAGCGGAAAAAAGAAAAATGTAATACTCAAAAAAGAAAAGAAAACATACGATATGCAAGTTTTTCAGTTTCATACCAGGCAATCGTGTGATTTAGCCCATTTATTCACCAGGATAACCGATATTAAATATTTTCTTTTCTTTTAGTCAAGTAACTTTGGAAACAAAAAAGATGAACTAGTATCTGTAACAGTTAACGTATTCTTATACCTGTAGGCAACAGATGAGCAGTGGCATGTGAGCGATGATGACTTTACTGGATGTTTTCGACTGCAGCTTCTCTGATAGTTTGGTGCAAAGATTCTCAGCGCCTTGATAAAAAAAGGAACCAGGAAAGACAATGGATATAACCAGGATAAATAAACACAATCCAGTATCTGATCATGACATCTGAACACAATGCTAGGCTCAGGCTCTGCTACAATTACCTTGCTCATCTTTGACTGCCCACACCATGAGGTCTACGCAGGCAGCGTTGGCTTGGCAACGGAGCTTGAGGGGGCTCTGTTCCACCGTCACGCCGACCGCGTCATGGAGCACCCGCTGCAGCTCCGACTGACTGCTGCTGAACTGTTCCAGTACAAAGTCATGCACCTGCCGTACGAATGCTGGCTGCAGGTCTGAGAAACATGAAGAGAAATGTAGGTCCCCATTTGATAAGCCACAGTAAAACGCCTGATCCTGACTGTGTGTCTTGAGAACAAATAAGCTATTTATGATGCTTTACCTTTCATGTAGTATAGTGTGTCCCGCAGCATTTTGAACACACACACATAGAGAGTGTCACTGAAGGTTTTGTAATAGAGGTTGATTCCAGGATTAGACTTAACAACAAACAGAAAAGAAAATTACATATAAGATTATTTAACTGGCAGCAATTTAACTTTAAAAATCAGCATTTACAATGTTTGTTAAAATAGTTACCTCTGTAACTTCAGTCATAGTGTCGTTGAGAGCATTCAAAAACGAGTCAGAAACAAACTTCTTCACCTGTAAATCGACAACATACACAACAACAGATAAAGATGCGATATTCTGTATGTATACCAGATGAGAGACAACATCTGCAGTATCTTGGTAAATGGGGAGTGGGCTACTGTACCATTGCCAGGAGCTGTCGGAGCAGTTCAATGGGCACCTCCACCTCACTTTCAGCTCCCATGTAGAGAGGAGACACTGAGAAACTGGAGCTTACTGTTGAGAAATAGACGTCAGGATCTACTGTGCTGCTTTCTGGGAGGTAAGCACCTGAAATGGAAGAGCCCACAGTCAAAACAATCCTGAAGACATAATATGTCTTAGCAAGGAATTCAAATTAGGGTATACACAAGTACAGATAAGCAATTTGCAAGTACCTCATTGTTACATAGTGTGTATTGCTCACAATAATAAGCCACACTTAGTTGACAAAATCTAGGTTTACATTGGCAAACACAATCTTAAAAAAGAAGCTCTTGTTTTTTGGCTTGTACCTTCAAAGTAATGGGGGCCAGGGGTTGTAGGAGAGCAGGGTGAGTGGCCTCCTGAATCTTTACAGGCCTATGAGACAGCACATAATAGGACATTTCTTTAAACACTAAATGACAATCATAAAGTCATCAAAAGTCAATTTTTGTCATTCAAACACACACCAGTGCTGACGGGTCGAGGGTGGTCCCTGTGCATCTGCGCAAAGTGTCATTCTGGTACACCGTAAGCAGTGAGGATGGCATGATAGAGCGAAAATCATTGAAGGATCTGCGCCGCACTCCCTCAGTTTCCTCTGCGACGCAGGGGGCCTGAGGCGAATCTTTGGGGAACAGCTTGGACAACAAGGATTCCTCTGTGTAGCTGTAGCGGCCAAATGCCCGAGTCATGCCGAGCAGGCCTGGGACAATATATCTGCACAAATAGACTGGAGACAAAAAGAGAGCATTATATTTTGAAGGACATTTGTAATGGCATTGTGTGTAAGTGTGTGTGTGTGCGTGTGTGTGTGTACCTTTGTCGTGGTTATCAGGTGTTTGGCACATGTCCTGCAATGACTGCATGACCTCCATTAAAGTGTTCAGGATCTGAAGGGGAAACAATAACTTAGCACTTCACTGCAATGCGGCCTAACCTTAGAATGAGTTATTATTATCAGCAATTTTTAGGCTGACCTCTTGTCGAGACTCTGGGTCCCTCTGAGCCACATCTGCCAAAAGAGTCACTAGACAGAAGCTGAAGTTTTCTGCAACCGGCAGAAATTCTGAAGAGCAGAGAACAACAGAAACACAAATCATTCTGTTAGATGTCACCTACTGTATGTGTGCAGCAAGATATTGCAATTTATAAAGACATTGGATGTAAATACTATCTAATGATGTCTTTAGCTAGTACTGGACATTTGTCAGAATAATTAGACATATTATATTACGATACATTATAGGTTCAATGATGGATTAAGTTTATAGAAGCTATGTAAAACAAAAGGGCCCACTATAAGAGGATTGTACTCACCCTTTCCTTTCTTTCCCGAGCTCTCTTCGATCCATTGGACCCGTGGTAGCCCTCTCAGTAGGCTCAGCAAGTAGGAAACAAGTATGTCTTTGTGCTGCCAGAGTGAAGCAGAACATTACACACCACAAACCACTGCACTTGTTGGCACAGAGCAGCACTTTAGTTTGCCTTAATTGCACTGATAAATCAAAGATACTGTATATGGAGCCTTGTTAAGTCCGACTACAACCAGATCTGAGTGAAATAAAATGTCAAATAACACTCTAATGTGAAAAAGTGAACTTACCATCTCTATCTAATGAGATGGCAGTAAAGTCTGATGAGATTAGAGGCTTACATGGGCAGCGCATGTCTAATCACCAGTTTAATCGGATTATGGAAATAAGCTTATTATGGTGATATAGGTGTAGTCCTGCTGAGGGGCGGAAAAAGCAGAGTCATACAACTAAAATGAAACTAATTATTTCTATTAGATATAACAGGTTATGGCATCGATATGTAATAAACTATGGATACATTTTGGACTTTAAACCATAAGATTGATTTGTTGTCATGAGTCTAACGATGACATTTTAGGAGATGTTGATATCCACGCTCTGTGTTAAAAAAGCTCAACAACATCACAATCTTTTCGCTGATCACCACCCACCTGTAAGCCAGATTCCACCAGAAACACAGCCAACGCAATAACAGCATCTCTGCGACGCACATCTAGAGTGAACACACCATGGACTTCCACAGGACACATGCATTGTAGCTTCTGGATCTGAAAGAGCAAAACAAATTATAATCTTGATAAGACAAATCAATATAGATAAAGATAAATCAAAAGTAATTGTCAGGTAGAGCAGTGTTGAATTTGAGGATATGTTTGAGAGTAACTGCATGTTCTAAAATAAAGTTTGGATTTTTGCAAAAAGATATACCGTAACAGGAATATCAGGAAACTGCACCACTGATTTTGCACATTACAAAACATTTATGTACACTGGTCTTGGCTTACATAGAGAACATACCATTCTTTCTTTATTATTTGTATATTGTTTTTTAGTGTCTGTTTTGCTTCTACCTTATCAGTCTACATTCCTCCAGGGGATAAAGTTTAAAGTTTAGGCTACACTAAATAACAATTTAGACTACTGTATGTTACTATCATTCATTACTAACATTTTTTTAAATTTGTATTCTGCCTAATTTTCTGCCCTTGATGTAATACATTTACATTAATAATTGAATAAAAGTAAACACCCTTTCAGGGCTCTGCATTATAAATGGCCCGCTGGCCCGGAAGCACTATTTAGACACCCCGGGCCAGCATAACGTACTTTCCACTTGCCCGCTCGGGCCACTAAAAATATTGCTTTAAAAAAAAAAATGTGTCCTGTGGTATTGGTATTTTGACTAGCAATTTAGTTAAATTGTTTCGTTTATTAACGCTACAACATAGCGTTTCGTGAGGCGGTTGTCGTTGTTGGGTGAAAAGCAAACAGCTGTTTGCTGCGGAGCGCAGCGCGAGCAGGCTCCCGTGAGCGGGAGCGCGCTCCTTCACTACAGACTATCGCGCCACCTAACCATTCACCTAAATGTTTTTAATACCAGCGGTAACCGGCCAAGCGCCGGGCAAAAAACAATCTTCAAATAAAAGAAAGTCACCGGAGGAGTTAAAGGAGAGTGACAGGGAGTATGAGAAGAAGAGGGAGAGAAGGTTACAGTAACGCGTCCTAAAACCCTTTTATAATCTATCGATTAGATTTATGATTCGAAAATTATAAAAGTAGGGTAACAAAACGTGGAGATTATCCGGGTGAACAAAACGTGCATTTATCAAACAGGTTTTTTTTCCACAGACCTTATTTCCAGCTATTTTCCAAAACCCTGTGGAGAAATCCCATTGCTTTTTCTCGAGGGAACCAGCGGCTTACTT
>NW_011367082.1:0-2627 GCF_000735185.1 Notothenia coriiceps
TCAGGTGCTCTAGATGTAATAACAGGCTGTGGTGCGTTCAGGTGCTCTAGATGTAATAACAGGCTGTGGTGCGTTCAGGTGCTCTAGATGTAATAACAGCTGTGGTGCGTTCAGGTGCTCTAGATGTTATAAAAGTGTGTTGTGCGTTCAGGTACATAAGCTTCTGATCGTGGTGGAGCTTCTTCTCGGAGAGATTCCTGACCGGTTGCAGTACACACAGCTGATACACCTGAAGAGGTCTCTGATGCCGTACTTCCTACTGACTCAGGGTCAGTACACACACACTGATACACCTGAAGAGGTCTCTGATGCCGTACTTCCTACTGACTCAGGGTCAGTACACACACACTGATACACCTGAAGAGGTCTCTGATGCCGTACTTCCTACTGACTCAGGGTCAGTACACACACACTGATACACCTGAAGAGGTCTCTGATGCCGTACTTCCTACTGACTCAGGGTCAGTACACACACACTGATACACCTGAAGAGGTCTCTGATGCCGTACTTCCTGCTGACTCAGGGTCAGTACACACACACTGATACACCTGAAGAGGTCTCTGATGTTTCTTTAAATACAGTCCGTAGATGATAGTGTAATGATTGATAAATACAGTCCATAGATGATAATGTAATGATTGATAATGAATGAAACCTTAAAGTGTGACGCTCTGACCCGGCAGCGGTGCGGATGGGGAACCTGGCGAAGTTCAACCAGGTGCTGGAGGAGTTCGGAGAGAAGTTCCAGACGGACGGGACGTACACTCTGATCATCCGCCTTAGACACAACGTCATCAAGACCGGTGAGCCAATCACAGCGCAGCTCCCGCATCACAAGCTGCTGTTCATCACTGCACTGTTCCAATTCTATTTCTAACATTTCAATCATATTCAATGTAAATATTGCTTTATTTTAATATGTTGTAAGGTTATAATAGTTTCTTCAAGTTGTTCTCCATGTGTTTTTATTTTTTGTCTTATGTACGCACCACGACACCAAGTCAATCCCTTCTTCAGTGTGTGTTTTCTAACGTGTGTGTGAGCAGGTGTGCGTATGATCAGCCTCTCGTACTCTCGTATCTCTCTGGCGGACATCGCTCAGAAGCTGCAGCTCGACAGCCCCGAGGACGCAGAGTTCATCGTCGCCAAGGTAACTGGGGAGGAAACTCTTAACCTGTTAAGCCTGAGAGGGCCCTAATCCGGATCCGGCGGGTTTTTCTTAAACAAAACTGTGTCTCAGGGCTTCTTAATATTTAAAAACCTATGAATGTGTCATACTCACTTAACGGTTAGAAATTCAGCTACCTGTAGATACGAACCATTTTTACCGAAACAAAACACAAGTCTCACAAGAAGCGTCTAAATGAGCCCTTAGTGGAAAAATGCTAACACAGTTAGCACAGAACTCACGGTAAAAATACCCTTAGGCGCGTTCACGTCCCACAAAGGTTCATGAGAACTCTTTAGCTCTCATGAACTAAGTACAGATCGCGTTCACACCGGAATAAGTCCCTGAGGGAGGATTAGTCAAATGAAGCCGCTGGCGGCTTCACAAGACCTTTTGGGAGTTTTACTGGGCGTGGTTTGCAATCCGCCCAGCCAATCAGACGTAGGAACCTTTTTCTCCCACAAAAGTACCTGCTCTCTAGCAGGGACGGAAAAGGGGGTAAAAAGGTTCTCATGAACTTGTTTCTAGTTCCGGTGTGAACGAAACATTTCGGAACTATATCGGAACTAAAGTGGGAAAAGTACTGCCATCACACCACGTAGCTTTACGGAGCATTCACAGGAGATCGTCTCACCGTAGCTGTTCTGATCAAAAGTCGTGTTCGATGGCATTAAAACGATAAAAGCACGGCTGAAGGTTAATCCAATGTGTCTGTCTCACTTTGAAATGATTCCTGATAATCCATCTTCATATTTATGTCAATAAACGGACTTTTCATATTAGCTGCTACGATGGCTACCTGTTTTGGGCATTCTGGCTATGCATCACTCATTCACCAATGGGTCATGTTTGGATGGATTTAGGAGCTTCCCCCTTGATTCCATTGGCTCTAACGGTTAGAAAGAGATGTCAATCATCAAATCGACCAATGGGTTCCGGAGAAATGGAAAATGCACCCAAATGACCCCAGAAGTGTTTTTTTTGCTAAACCTCTAGAAAGGTCAAATTTCACTTGTTTTGCATCAATCTTGATACAGGGTACTTATTATCTGTTGTACTTTGGATTCCTAAAGCTTTTAGTCTACTAACCCATCATCCAAGGGTAGTTTTCACTATAAGTAAAAAAGAATCTTTGGACGGACACAATAATTAACATTTTTTTACTATGTTCAATCTGAATTGTCTTTAAAATAAAAAACATCTCTATTGATTCTGACTCTTCTACATCCAACTCACAGGTTTATCATTACTCTGAGAAAAAAGATTATTAATTTAACCCTTTTAGAAGATATGGTCATTTGTTCTGGGAATGTCATTTTGGAGCCTGAGACCTGAAAAACAGGCTCAGGGCTTAACAGGCTAAAGAGAAACTGATCAATGATTCATAAAGTGAGTCTTCAGGTCTATTTTTAATAAAGTAACAAAGAGAGTCAATGTAAAGTGAGATGGATCTGAAGC
>NW_011367083.1:0-1663 GCF_000735185.1 Notothenia coriiceps
GTTTAAAATCAGGACTTTTACTAACAATGTTGTCATTTCAGATAGTGGTATCATCCACTTACTTAAAGTGGACCTATCATGCTATATTTTAATAATATAGTGTAGGACCATACCTATATAAGGCATATTTATACTTTTTATTTTTCAAAGTACCAAACAGATCATGCATTTTAGCCATTCCTCATTTCGCTGGATTTAACACTGTCTTTGCATGGGCTGATTCTGTGAGAACAGCACCATCTACAGGCCTGGCATGTGTACTACAGCATCTCCAGCGCTTTCGAACGGCAATGTCCGTGGCTGTCTCCTCCTGATTGGTGGAGTTGGCCCAATAGCCGTAGCGCCACTTCTGTGACGTCATAGAAGTGTTCAAATCTGGATCAGTCTGTATCAGATCTGTTGAAGCCCCTTTTTAAGAGATTTGGGTATGGAGGAAAATAGAGAGGGTTGTGTTTTCTGACACTTGGTGAGTTCCTTGACACACCGGGGACACATATTGATGTATAAAAGACGTACAAAAGTGCATTTTGCATGATAGGTCACCTTTAAGAAAACACTGTGAGTACTTTTTCCATCACTGCACATAGAGACAATCCTCGACAAAATGCGAGCAATGTTTCTTATAGTTCACCTGTGCTAGAAATGTCTCCTGATGCTGTGCTGCAGCTCCTGTGGGAAGGAGCAATGAGGTGTTTCTCAGTTGAACGAGACTCTTTCTAAATGTAAACAGAGGTACTCACGACCATTGAGTCGCAATTTCTGTCTTTTTCTGCGGACCTGTCCCTGTGTCTTTTTCCCACTCATAGCTTCAAAATATTCACCAACACGCACGCACACACATAAATTCATCTCGCTCTCTATCCCATCATCCCAATTCATGCTCCCTTTCAGTTGTTTAATCACTGCGGAGGATTGTGGGATACAGAGCTGATAGAGGGGGGATAAAAGCAGATTTTGAGAGAGCAGATATTAGCTGGGCCGTAGTCTACGCAGATTCCAGAATCACAGTGACAACCTCAGCTGACCTTGAGGTGGTATTAAAAAGAGGTATAGAAAGCTGTCTGGTTCAGGAAGGGTCCCTCTTCTCTCTCTCCTTCACACGCACACATGTACACACACATTTCCTCTCTCTTGGTTTTCAATTTCACTCTTTTAACTCGGCTTTACATAGATGTATACAATGTTTCTGTAATCTGACTACCTCCCTCCCTCTGTCCCACACACTCATACCCACACACCAGACTAATCTCATCAATTATAACACCTAGCGGAAAATAGTCTCTATCTGCCATTACCAGCTGCCATACTGTATGTACACCAATATATTCAACATGTATGTTTATTTTCTATGAATTGAAATGTATTTTCTTCTGACCCCCTGTCAAATTTGAGAAAATGGGCTAGTGGTTTTAGCCAGGTACTTTATTCAGATAGACCAATTACATTACATTGCATTGCATTTAGCTGACGCTTTTATCCAAAGCGTCTTACAATAAGTGCATTCGACCAAGAAGATACAAACTTGAAGAAAACAGAATCATATAAGTACATCAGGTTTCATAGGGCCAGTCCATTATTAGTATATAAGTGCTTTGTTAGTAATTATTTGTTAGTAATTCTATCGCTTGAAGTGGAGTCGAAAGAGATGAATCTGATAGGTCTG
>NW_011367084.1:0-2044 GCF_000735185.1 Notothenia coriiceps
TTACGAGGAGGTTGGAGCTGATAGTCTGGGAGGTGAGGATGAGGAAGGAGAGGAGTATTAGCAAGGCAAACATTCCCCTTTATTGATCTCTGTGCCTTTTGTGTCAAATAAAATCTGTGATCCGAACTTATTGTTTGCACTCTTCAATAAATTCACTGATAAATGTTCAAAATGAACTGCCTAGATGGGTTGTATGTATTCACTTCATTTCATCAAATGTTTTGACCACAGAGATGCTATTGCTCAATTTAGTCACTTGGGGCCAGTGGTGTTAACATGTTCTCAACAGACCAGGCATTGGCAATCTACTGAAATGTACTGCTGGATTCATCACTAAATCATTTCACATCAAATAATTTAAGAACATTTGCATATCTTACATTTACTTAAAATGCGAATTATGCTTTACGTGAGAAGAACTCACAAGTCCTAACATAAAACCCCTGGTTTTAAATAAGGTGTGATCTTCACTAGGGTGGGGTGGGGGCTCTCATGCTGACAAACAGTTTGTGTTCAAAAATACTTAGGTCTACTGTTCCCAGATGGAAAACGAATTAAACTGAAAGCCGTATTAAACATGTAAAGACAACATTGAAAAAGACTACAGATTTTAGTAAAAAATAAAGAGACGGGTGTTAAAGTTTTACATTTTCAGTTCTGTAATTGTTCACCATGTTGGGTTACGAATAAAGGTTTTCTTGAAATGAAGCAATGTTTGATTTCCTGAACTGAAACATGGATTCTACAGCACACCGACCATAATGAAAACAGTTTTATTGCATTTACAATCGCCTCTATCGTATTAAATGCAGTGATGCAAACTTATCACCTTTCGGCATAGTTCGCCGTTTTGAATCCAAAATGTCGTTTGTGTGATTCATGTAGATCTGCAATAAAAATATTTTTGGGGTCTTGGACCTGGAGTAATCTGCGGCCGTGAGCTGTTATGTGCCATCATGACACGCATGGTTTTCTTTTTTTATATATTATAATGAAGCGCGAGCTTCATTATAATATAGTCTTCCTGCCTGTCGGCTCTGCTCATGGATGTATAATAAGGCCCTGCTGCTCCTCTATGAGGGTCTAGCTTCAGCAGCTACATTACCTACGGGTGCGTTCGTTAATATTAACTGTGCGGTCCGGAGTCACTGGCACAGACTGGACCGCTGGTGAACAGCTGTTAGAACGGGCCTTTCAGGTGTTCAGAGCAGAGCTCCCTGTCGGAGCGGCAGAGCGTGATGTGAACTGAAAAGTTTTTCTGTGGCAATATTATTTAAGGAATCGTTGAGCTAGCTAGCTAGCATACATTGTCACTATCTGCTAACGTTAGCTTTAGCCTTCTATTTCTAATAGTTTTTTTCATAGGCTATAAACAGAGGTGGTATATATTGTACTTGAGTAAAAGTAGAAGTACTCAGGTCTTGTACTAGAGTAAAAGTAGAAGCACACAGATCTTGTACTTGAGTAAAAGTAGAAGTACTCAGGTCTTGTACTTGAGTAAAGTAGAAGTACTCAGATCTTGAGTAAAAGTAGAAGGACTCAGATCTTGTACTTGAGTAAAAGTAGAAGTACTCAGGTCTTGTACTTGAGTAAAAGTAGAAGTACTCAGGTCTTGTACTTGAGTAAAAGTAGAAGCACTCAGGTCTTGTACTTGAGTAAAAGTAGAAGTACTCAGGTCTTGTACTTGAGTAAAATAGAAGTACTCAGGTCTTGTACCTAAGTAAAGTAGAAGTACTCAGATCTGTACTTGAGTAAAGTAGAAGCACACAGATCTTGTACTAGAGTAAAGTAGAAGTACTCAAATCTTGTACTTGAGTAAAGTAGAAGCACACAGATCTTGTACTAGAGTAAAAGTAGAAGTACTCAAATCTTGTACTTGAGTAAAAGTAGAAGCACTCAGGTCTTGTACTTGAGTAAAAGTAGAAGCACACGGATCTTGTACTAGAGTAAAAGTAGAAGTACTCAGGTCTTGTACTTGAGTAAAAGTAGAAGTACTCAGATCTTGTACTTGAGTAAAAGTAATAGTCCCAGAGTGTAGGGATAC
>NW_011367085.1:0-3456 GCF_000735185.1 Notothenia coriiceps
AACAAAAATAGGTTGACAACCAAAAAACACCAAAAACACAACATGGCAAGCATATTTATTGTTCCTTTAATCCCACTCTTTGTCAGAGCTCATTATTTCATGGTGTGATGAGCCTTGGATTTTTTGTGGCAATCATTTTTTCCAAAATAAATTGTATTTTTAATCTACTCTTCGAACACCTTAAATTAAGATTACTCCTTGATTGACTTTTAAAAATATGTATTTTAGCCAGAAGAATAGTTGTATTTCATCTAAAAGCCCAAATAATATATTAAAGGGTGTAAATGTAAATCCAATATTTGCCGCCAAATAATTTGCAAAACATTATGATTTGTGTGGAAACATTTTCATTATGAACCTCTTTTCCTTTCTCTTTCTTGATCCTCCTTAGCAGCGGTCTGTTCAACGTGTCACATGTTCTGAATCGACCAATCAGATCTTTATTTAACCTCTGTATTGTTTATGTTTGAATGTGGGCCGCGAAAACATTATTGATTCTTAAGTGGGCCCTGAGTTGAAAAAGCTTGGGAACCGCTGCTGTAGGCTATACATGCGAGGTGACTCGAGATTGTTACATTATTGGTATCTGCAGTGGGAAGTGATGCTTGGAAAATGTGATCTGGTAAATGGTGTGAAAAGCGTTCACACTGTTGTGTTGGGCTTCCCAAACAGAAAAGTGTTGTTAAATGGAGGGAAGAGAACAGAGTTGGCTACAAGCCGAGTTGGGAAAGAGACTTCTTAAGCATCTGCTGAGTCACTTTTACTTATATTCATGTTCTGCAATTGTACTCTTTGAAATGTAGAATGTAACACTGACAATACTCTTAGGGGGAAGTAGACCAATTTGGACATGCAAACAGAAATGGATATATATTCCTGGCATCTCTAAAGTAAACACTTACATGTATACTTACAACACAAGTATTATTTGAATTTCTGAATCTGAAAAAATACATCCCAAAGCTAAAGTACACTAAAGAGTTTGTTGGACACTTTGGAGAAAACTATTTCACAAACGCCCATCAGTGTGGATGTACTCAGTGAGTGAGCACAGCAACAACACTGGGGAATAAAAACATGAGGAAATAGTTCTTTGCTCTTTATTGTTTCCAGCTGTCCGCTTGCTCGGCTGGAGAAGAGAAGTTGACACGATAAAGAGACAGTCTATCCTGATCATTCCTTCACAGTCTAACTTGTTTTTATAACTCTATGTTGTTACTTACGCTTTACCAAGAAAGTTAAAAGGAGCATATCAGATTTCCACTCATTGAATATGTAATCCAATGCTTCATGCTTGGCTACAAAACTGGCACACCACTCCACAAACACAAAGCCACTACACAAATGGATGAAGGAGGGGCAGAGTATGCAAGTTTGAGATATTTAACAATTAAGTGAAATAACAATTTAATTCAATTTAAATCAGATATACAGTGCACTAAATGTCACAGTGAATAAATAAAATCATATATGTGAATGCATCACCTTCACATCACAAATACACAGGCAGGCCTGGACTGCTGTACACGGCACATGAAACAGCTGATCTGCAAAACCTCTATCAGCACAATGTTATATGACGTGCTGCTGTGAGCTCAAATATTTTTAAAGTGTAAAATGATTAACTACCAACCTTGACTTTGGTGTTGCCCTTGCTTACATAACATGCATGAAGAGATGCACAGATTTTGTGAAGCAATGCAACCGACAATTAAAACGAGACCAACGAGGTGGAGCAGACAGAATGACGCAAAACTGCCTGCATATTACAACTCATTCAGATAGGTAGTGATTCAGAATAATGGCTTGGGTGTGTACTGTTCGACAGGCTATTACAACAATCTCATAATGATTGTGTCATTATCACAGTTAGGCTGGAATGAACAAGTGTTTAGTAAGTTAAGGTGGCAAATAGAATGGGTCACATGAAGGTCATAGTCTTCATGGAGGCTAAAATCTGGCACAGCAGGCATAACTTGATTGAAGAAGTTGTATTTTAAGAAAAACATTCATTTTTAGAATGCTATTCCTACCAGTATAGAAGTGTTTTAGTCAGTTTAACTAATGTTAAAGATCAACAGGCGTGTTTTCATAATGTCTGAGATACCTTTATTCCCACAATGTTTATTAATGTAGAAATAGTGTTTGTATATGTGCAATATATGCATACCCTAAGACAACATATATGAATTACAAATGTGCTATATTTTATTAAATACATGCATTGTACACGGTCCCTGTTTTTGCTCATCATCCGACACCCAATCACGTGACTTCCAACATTTTCGTTTTGAAAGCCAGCCTACTCAGTAAATATTATTAAACTTAGAGTGGAGAGTTTTGAAATGTTTCCTCCTCCCCCGGATCTCTTATCAAGGGTATATTATCTGGATATCCACCAGCTGTCTGTCTCTACGTCCTTAAAATGAACCTCTGCTTCCACAAACCCGAGCGTGCAACGTGTCTGCAGTGTGGCGCAATATCAACTCACTACTGACTGTGAACGGATGAGGGGTTTTTTTTAAGGTTAAAAGAGGGAAAGTAAAGCAAATAAACGAGAGGGCTGACTCCTGCTCACTTCCTGGTTAGACAATCTGTACAGCAACTCTGTATGTTATACCCAGGGGCGGACTGGGGGGAAAAAGTGGCCCGGGGATTAATTGACAGACAGGCCCACTTAATGCGCGGCATGTATCGGCCAGCCGGCGACGAAAGTATGTTACTTAACAAAAAACCCTATGCATTTTATGTTATTTTGGACAATTATTCATATAGTAATCACATTACCTGAGCCCTTGAGTTGCCTAGAGCAAAAATAGTTACAGCATATATTTATTCATTTTAATGTTAACAGATCATTGATGCAATAATATTTTGACCCAATTTGCCTGACACATGGAATAAAACATGGGCTTAGGAAGCATCCTCAATGTGGGTGAGGAAATTTAACAGGGGGTTTGGGCAGGTGGTGGACCTCACCACCTGCCCACACAGCTTGCCCCCACCCCTAGGGGGGTCCGGGGGCAAGCTTTTTTTTTTTAAATGTTGAAGTTAAATGCATCAATCTGGTGCACTGAGAGCAAAATTAGGGACTAAATCTATGGCAGTCAGTAGGGGCTTGGACTGTGAGCCGTAGGGTCGCCGGTTCAAGTCCCCGACCAGACCTACATTTGGAGTGTGGACTTCTACTTGGAGAGGTCCTAGTTCACCTCCTGCCCTGCCGTGGTGCCCTTGAGCAAGGCACTGGACATCCCCCTTCCCCCCTCACTCCCATTGCTCCCCGGGCGCTGTACAATAGCTGCCCACTGCTCCTAGTACTAGACTCCTGGTACTAGGATGGGTTAAAAGCAGAGAACACATTTCACTGTGTGTGCTGTGTGCTCTGCATGTGTGACCATTAAAGAGGGTTTCATCCCTCCCAATTCTTCTTCTTCTTCTTCTTCAACACCCATATAA
>NW_011367086.1:0-2360 GCF_000735185.1 Notothenia coriiceps
ATAATCTATAAGCAATAAAACTGCAATTCCATTTTAAAATAGTAGAGCAGGCCATTCCTACGCTCTGTAGCTTCATTGAATGCGGGAAGACATTTACAACTTGGAAATATAACCACTATTTTCAATTTGTGGGGATAAAGGACGCAAAAAATATTACGGTCAAATGTAAACTGTGTGCAGGACAGAAAGCATTGTCCACTTGATTGTTGAGGCTACAATAAAGATTCCTGTCAAAATGTCTAAACATATATTTTGTTTTTTATTGTTCCACAACATTTCATAATGATAATTGCTACAATGATGGGGAGTTGTCTTTTCTCTTACTGTGCCACAGAACAACACAAATACTTGTATTTGTATTGTTATTATTTTAAAGTAAAGTAACTTGTTACTAGTTACTTTTATAATTTAGTAACTAATAAAGTAACTAGTTACTTTTTTGAGAGCGGTAACTATAACTATTACTAGTTACTTTTTAAAAGTAACTGGCCCAACACTGGTAATGCTGTACATCAAACATAGTAAAATAACAGAAGGAAACACAAACAAGTCTTTTATGTTCATATTCCACACAAAACTGTTATTAGTGTGTGAAAAACATTTTTAAAGAAATACAGAATATTGAAAAATCATCCAGGGCTGTCATGATTTTGTTTTTAAATTGAAAATGGCTTTCACTCAAAAGCAGCGACTCTGAGCAGCGTGACTTACTGCGGTACAGTTGTTTACTGTATATTATGTACATTGCAATGTTACTTTTTGAAATAAATAGTACAAGTAAGTGATGAGTGCACTAACAAACAATATAATCATCTATTAGAAAATCAACTATTCATTTAAATTAAAAATATATAATCCTCCTCTGCTCTCTCAGATTCAATTTACCTCTGTCAGCCATTTTAGATACAATAATTCATTAAGGCACTTTAATAACAGCTGATCCATGAAGTGAAAATAGTTTCAGTTCTATATGTATAAGATCATAATAAAGACAAAAATACCTTGTCCGCTCTAAGGTAAAAAACATTTATGTGCATCAGATACTTTTATACAGGAATTATACTTGTATGGTTTAATCTCGCTTGACTCTACATCGGCTGGATATGAACAGCACATAAATGTTTATGTCTGCTTTTTAAAAACAGATCAAACAGACTGTAAAATTCTCCATGTAGAACGCTGGTAAATGTGAGTTTAACCTCCACTACACCCTGTCACTTCCTGTTGATCCTCATTCTGAAGTGAGCTCTGCAGCACTGATCAATCCTGCAGCCTCACTCTACCTATGATGCGAGAAAGCATCAACGTAGACATGAATAACTCAATATCTTGCCCATAATTGTCCAATAATTGGCAGAACAATCTCCTTCCTGAAGTGACCGGTATGTTTCACTCTATAAGAAAAACACATTCCCGCAACAGGCAGGTGACCTTCAGAGTGACTGCATTATTTTTTCTCCGTCGTGAATGAAATGACATATCAAAGTGGGTATTTTTGCTCCAAGAAAGTTCTCTGTACTCTCCCTGGTCAGGGTCTGATCAGAGGGTCTTACCTGGTCACATGACCCTACTGTGATTTGACCTCCAGGATTTACAGAGTAGCAACGGTGGAGGGACTCCAAGATATATACTAGGGCTGCACGATTTGGTGAAAAAGTCATATTGCGATTATTGTGGACAATATTGCGATTTGCGATTGCGATTTAATCAACAAAGTGTAATATGTACTTGCTTGGTCAGGGACAGAGCAAAGACAAATTATCATTTTGAAATCTGTATAAAAAATCATAAACAAATACAATAACTAAAATATCTTAATAGTAGGCTACTGTTTTGAAAATAACTTAAATATATCTTCTTTGAAAAAGTTTTTTTCTGCATACTTTCTGCACTACTACAGTATACAGTAAATATAAGAAAGCATACACATTTTCATAAAAAAAGACATCTGAATGCCCAAACAAATGAGGATGTAACAAAAAAAAGAGCAAGTAACAAAATGGGGCATATTTTGTGTAACCTCAACAATTGGAACAACATTATGTTAAATAAAAGTGATACCCAAGTCATTTAACTCAACTTCCAGTTTTATTTGGACATGCTTTGTGACTTTGCGCTATTAACAGGAAGCTACTGTTCCCAAAGAAAAAAAGTGACGGAAATGAACGGAGATAAAGTAAAGACATTAACGGAGATATCTACATTTAAATACGGCGATATCAAAATATAAAGTTTACATTAAAGTATTAGCACCAAGAGGCACAAGGTTAGTGTTAACTGTTATATAAAAATGTGTCCTGATTCGTTTATACTGTTTTATAACTTTGCTAACTATTTGCAGTTCACTTGTTTAATGGTAT
>NW_011367087.1:0-2500 GCF_000735185.1 Notothenia coriiceps
AGAAACATATTCTTCATGACCAAAGTTGGAATTGAAAAAAAAAAGGAAAGTGAAACTTATGCTCGTCACCCTCTCCCTCCGGTCCACATTAATACAAATGATCCCAATACGTATGATTGTATGAAAATATCTTAAAATCAATAGAAATGTATTTATTATAAACGTTAGTCCTTAACACCTATCACTGTGTATATCACCATTCAAACATCTTTTAAAAGTTGAACAAACCCCACACAGCTCAGATGAAATGTTGACTTTATTTGATCATTTCAGTAAAAACTAACGTTCATATTTCTCTTTTTGATTATAATACTGATGAACGTTCAAAACAAAGCACTTTGGCAACTTACCACATACGTTTTAAAAAGCTTAATAAGCACCGTAACTTCCATGATATAACTTCTCCGTCATAATCGGTTGTTTCCGTAAACGGCCGACTGTTGTGTGACGGCAAATGCTGCGGCCGCAAGGCATTGTGGGGCAGCATTTTCTCCTCTCCTTTCGGTGAGGGAGGTCCAGTGGTTCCTAAGCTAAAGGAGGTTATAAAGGAAGTTTGAAACCTCCTTTCCTTTCATTTGGAGAATTGGAACGGCACTTATCATGGCTGCCACTGAGGGACTTCCGGGTCATTTCACTCCGTTAGGAAGGTTCCTGCTAAATGGACTATTCGACTGCAGCCTCGGTCTAACCTGCACGAACTCTGGAGGAGGGACGGTGGCCTGTGAGGGGCAAACCAACACTCCGGTGTAAAACATGTCCGAAAAATCATTTAAGTAAATACCAGGAAAATATATGAAAACAATTTTAGAGAAGCGTACATAAAAAATACCAGAAAATGATGTTGAGAAAGTCAGAAAATTACTTGAGGAATACCAGAAAATTATGTTAAAATATGTCGTTTTTTTGGACCCATTAAAGGGGAAACACTGAGTGTGTCCTGTTTACCTTAAAGAGAGAGTGTGTTGAGAGGCTCCGTCTGAAGTAGAAGCCGATTTAGACGAAGAAAAGTCGGTCAAAGTTCGACACGTTTTATCACTCAGGATTAAGATAATGGTCCTCCGTGACCTCTGACCTTTAACCCCGCTGAGTTAACCTCACAGGAGAGGAACAGAGCTAAAGTAGGACTGAATGGTAAATAATTGCAAAAAAAATGATGTGAAAGTCAAAACAAGAATGCTAAAGAATGTTAACAAAAAAATGTCAGGAAATAATGTAAAAAAATATCAGAGAAATTATGTAATGCGTCTGAAATTGATGTAAATAGAAGTCAGAAAATTATAGGAAATGTCGTCCAGAATAACGTGAAAAATGACAGAAAATTATGTTAAAGAAATGTCAGAAATAATACAGAAAATGTCAGACAATTATATGAGAATTTGTCTGAAAATTAGGTTGAAAAAAAGTCCTAAAAATTATGAAATACTTTTGAAATAATGCAACAAAAAAAAATCAGATGAAAACCATCAGAAAATGACATGTAGAAAAGTCAGAAAATGACATAATAATCTCTGAAATGTGTGTGTGCCCCTTACGAGGCTCAAGGGTTAAACCTCACATGCACATTTAAAAATAGCTTTCCCATATGGAGGGACGTAATAACATTATCAATAATCAGTCGGTGTAAACACTTGTAATCTGTCCCTGATTATCTCTTTCTACGAACACACTGAGAGGCTCGGACACTTTCCAGTATTTTGGGATCTCGACATGTTGCCGATATGTGCGTTACGTAACCCCCCCCCCCACGTGTCATGTGACCTCCGGTAAGTTGGAGGAACATCGACACATCTTGTTCTCTGAAGGCTCTCTCCACTCACCCCACGGAGGAAAATACTGCTAACAAACACCAACATTTCTGCTTTTTTAATACTTTAAATTATAAGAATCAAGCGAAGTCTTTGTTCTGAGGGGTTATCTAATCTAAAAGCTGGATAATGCAAATCAATACAAGACGTGCCGTCCCCATTTATATGTCCATTCATAATCAAGCATATAATTTAATGGCATTCGGAGTAAAATGCAAATGTTTCCATTGTACTCTGAACCTTTGCACATTGCTCTGATGAGTTCTACATGCATGCATAATGCTATATGCAAAATACTAGGAGGAAAAGATTATGGAAAATAATGAGAAAATACAAGAAAGTTATATAAAAATGCATAAAATAAACAATACAATAAAAAATAATTATATGTATGCATAATACTACCACTTTTAAAATGTAAAAGAAATAGAAAATTATGTAACAATTAAATTTTTGTTTTTTTAAATGTCAAAAAACGGTGTGCAAATCGCAGAAAATTATGTAAACAAATGTCAGTAAATAATGTGAAAAAAATCAGGAAAAAAAATCAGAATATAAACAATTAAATGAAAAATGTGGTCACAAATATTCTTCTGAAATTGGTGTAAAAAAAGTCGGAAAAGTTTCCCAAAAGAACGTGAAAAATGATAGATAATTACGTAAAAATATATGTCCGAAAAATAATGAAATATGTC
>NW_011367088.1:0-4373 GCF_000735185.1 Notothenia coriiceps
ATTGGCCTGTAGGGAGGGGCGGCCCTGCTTACACATACCGCAGTTTTGCGGGGCTGTGTCTTAAATTGAAAGCCCAGTGGTGATCTGTTCATCTGACATACAGTCAATAACGCCATCGAAAATAATATGCTACATTACAGTACAACTACTTCTACTGGTGAATCGGAAAGTGTCGGAAAATATCTGTACCTATTTTTTGGATTTCTACTACGTAAGCAACCTTCCCACGTGAATCCTACACACGGCGTTATACATGAGGCGTATGAGGTGTATTGTATACTTTTACGTGTTATATGAATCTTCGTGTTATGATTTGTCATTGTTTATGCTTCAATTAACTGTGTGCTTCGAACAACATAGGAAATCATTGACATTATTTTTGAAATATACCATTTAGTTTCGGAGACTGTTGTAAGAAGTTATACCTAGCACGATAACTGTGCATGCTTCTTTCATGTTACATGCTGACAATGCTTTGATTCCCATCTTTATAGATGCTGTTCTTGCCCCGTGTTTGTCAAGTCCTAAGAAGTAGTCAGAGAATTGTGAAAAAGTCTTTATCATTGCTTCAGACAGCATTGCTTTCCAGGTCTTTCTGTACATTGGCTACTTTTCTTTGGCTGAATATTTATTGTATACATATTCTGTTATGCTTGATCAGTCCATCTTCCTTGATCAAATGTATACTTTGAATAACATGTCAAATAATTTAAATGTTTTTGGCTTATCACATATAGTTTTGGGCGACTGTGGCTGCGAGGGAGTGCGGTCGTCTTTCAACCAGAAGGTTGTGGGTTCGATCCCAGCCCATGCAGTCAACATGTCGATGTATCCTTGGGCAAGATACTTAACCCTGAGCTGCTCCCGATGGCATGGCCAACGGTGTGTGAATGTTAGGTTCTAGAGTAAGGTACACTGCTCTGTATGAATGGGTGTGAATGGGTGAATGACATGTAGTATGTAAAGCGCTTTGAGGGGTCTTAAAGACTGGATAAAGCGCTATATAAGTACAGTCCATTTACCATTTACACTGGTGTCGGCAGTTTCCCATAGCTTGCTTCATTCTTGTTAGATACTGAGAATGCTTTGATTAGGAGATCTTTGTAGATGCTGTTTTTGACTGCATGCTGTGTAAGTCACTGGACCTATTGAATCATATAGTGACTAATGTCTTAACCTGATCATTCTCATCCGAGGTAAGATTGATCTGACAAACCTAGATGAATTTATAATACTTACTAATACGGTTTACTATCAGAATTGGTCGACAAAACAGGACAAGTAAACATTTATTGTAAAAACATCCAAAGGAATGCAATATATTGGATTCATTCATCTATTTCTGATAAGTGTTTATTTGTGACATTGTGTTCTCTTAAATAGGCAAAAAGAAAAGGGCATAACTAAAGCAAACACACACAAAAAAACAGCTGGTGGTAAGGCAGCCCCTGACTTCCCACTGCAGAGGAGGAGGCGAGGAGGAGGCAATCCAGCAGACATCAGTCAGTGTTGGCAGGCATCCCAGGTGGAACTTCCTCACAGCTGGTGCCAGGATGCAGCAACAGTTACATTATTACAGTCATGTGTTTCACAGGCCCATTTTATTTTCAATTAGTTCTAGGTTAGGGTTAGGGCATGTGGCAAAGCTGCTTTCAGCACCTCTGCTGGATGTTCTGGTGCCCCCTCAGGTGTAACTCTCAAACTATGAAGACAATGGGTTGGCCAAAGGTCATTTCAATCGGATCCCTTCTGTGATCCTGGGGCTGGGTCAGGGATTAAAGACATACATGGTCATAGGGTCAACAATAGCCTGCAGGTGAATCTCCTGATCCCATCACAATGACCTATAAGTTAATCATTAGTGGTCAACACATTATTAAGAAAAGTGACAAATCTAACTTGCTTTATTACCTTAAAAAAGGAGATATGTCCCCTAGCTCGATTAAATGCCCTCTGAATATTATAATGTCATGTGCAGGACCATTGGGAAGCATTACAGATCATCTGGAAATAATAAATGAGTGAGGGCAGGTCAATTAGAAATAATTTATGTGGCAGAAACTGTCCAACTGGCCCACATAAGGTATGCACCCGTACATTTATTCAGTGGAAACCGTTCCTGAGACTTTATCTTATTTGTATGCAGCCCACTGCTCCAACATTTTGGAATGCAGTGCAAACAAATTAAATTAAACCATTCATTTCTTGTAAAACTTATTTCAAGTCTAAATATTTGAAGGTTATATCATCTACAACAGAGTAAAAACCTTCCCCTGATGGTGTGTTTTCATTAAGTACATGGTGGCTGGAAAAGACAATACAAATGTTCAATAACATATTCAGTGCTAAGTACTTCAAATAGCATTCCTGCAGCTTTAGCTGAAATGAACCAATTGCAAAAACAGGAAACGCATAGCATAAGGCAAACTGTATATTTACAGCAAAATAAATGTAGTAACGTAATTTGTAGGAAAAAAGGTCTCGCACATCGCATTTTGCTCTAACTATTATGGCAAAATAAGAGGAGTATCCAAATCCATTCCTATTTGTGGCAGTTAGGAGAGGACATTTAGAGTAAAACCATGTGTGTCAACAAAATAATATTAAAATTAAATATCCTAATTAAAGGTGGGGTAGATAATTTTGGAGGAATCAGCTCGAGTGCGCTAGAATTTGAAAATACACAGCCGGAAAACCATGCTGCCACTTCCTAAAGAGCCCCTCCTCGCCACACACACGTACGCGCACATGACCAATGAGGGCACAAGATAAAGTTTGTGCAGCACAGATGGAAGGCTGACAGGCAGGTAGGCCATCCAGTTATTTTAGCCGGGCCGGCTAAAATGATTGGTCGTGCTTTTTACAGTACGACTTCCACAGATTTTTTGTCAAAGCACTTTGTTAATGTTAAGAGCATTCCATGGAATATAACAAAAAGTGTATCTCGAGCCGGTTTCTCAAACTTACCTACCCCACCTTTAAGGCCTTCATTGAAATTAAAATGTTTATTCTACCATAATCTCCATATAGGATTACATGTTTTGTTCATAGCAACAATAACAATAAAACACAGTTGCATCAAAGCACAGTAAATCACAGGACAAAAATATCTGGATTTTAGCGCATTTCACAACTTTAAGGATCTAATGATTTAAATAATAATTTCAATAATTCAAGTGTTAGTTAAGTGAAGCTAATTTAACAAAAAACAAAATGATGATTTATACATGTGTCTTTCCTCTATGGTAAACATGTTTGGAGCCAAATTAAGTCATGGAAGTGTAGTACATTGCCTAGCTGTGGGACAAATAAAGGACTTCTGATTTTCTTTTGCAATGCGCAGACACTTCCTGACGTCAAACCAGAAATGTCTTGCATGTTCTTCCACATCTCTATTCTCCACTCTGCACTGCTATCAACAAGCCATACAAAAATGCTGTCTAGTGAGTTTATGTCGCTTTGTATGTCTATTTATGTCTGATTGTATTTAGAAAGGTTGACTATAAATTGACATTTCAGTCACATTTCATTTCCTTTCAACCAAATTGGCCTTGAAAAAGGATACCACTCTTTTGTGTGTTGTGAGTGTTGGTCTCCCTCTCTGCTGATTGTCTCCCAGGTTCTCCCAATCTCTAATCAGGGTCTGCATAAAGGCTGAGGAAAGCAGCAGCAACATTTGAATAGAGGCTTCTCAATAATTAAATTTCCCCTCCTCGACTCCTCGACTCCTTGGTCCTCCGGTAGCGACCCGGAAATGAATTTCAGCGCGCCATGTGAAGGACATCTAATTTCTCTATATGCACATCGAGGACCGAGCATCGAGCATCGAGGAGGCTCTCTGGAGGAGCTATGATCATTACATTACATTGCATTGCATTTAGCTGACGCTTTTATCCAAAGCGACTTACAATAAGTACATTCGACCAGGAAGATACAACCTTGAAGAAAACAGAATCATATAAGTACATCAGGTTTCATAGAGCCAAACATTTCAAGTGCTACTCAACTGGCTTTAGATAAACCAGCCCTTTATTAGTATATAAGTGCTTTGTTAGTAATTCTATCGCTCGAAGTGGAGTCGAAAGAGATGAGTTTTCAGTCTGCGCCGGAAGATGTGCAAGCTATCTGCTGTCCTGATTTCAATGGGGAGCTCATTCCACCATTTTGGAGCCAGGATAGCAAACCCACGTGTTTTTGCTGACGGGAACTTGGGTCCCCCTCGCAGTGGGTGCAGCGAGCTGTTTGGCCGATGCAGAGCGGAGTGCACGTGCTGGGGTGTACGGTTTAACCATGTCCTGGATGTAAGAAGGGCCAGATCCATTCGCAGCATGGTACGCAATTACCAGTGTCTTGAAGTGGATTCTAGCAGTTAC
>NW_011367089.1:0-5509 GCF_000735185.1 Notothenia coriiceps
AGCTGATCTCTCTCTTCCGTCTAGATTAGACTTCACTCTCGTTTATGTCCATATCGATCAGATCCAGCTAGTTCTAGATAATGATATGACTACCTGCTTATTAAAAGACACCTAAACAATGAGTGTCGCTATGCAACCGGGTGAGGCCACAAAGTATAGCGCAGCATTATGCATTTGTTTACATGCCCACCGGAACCCCGATGCATTACCAACAGATCAACGCACAATCAACCTAGACAGGACATCTCTTTCTCCACATTAAGTGTTACACATTAGAATTGACTATTATTGTCTGTCACATACTCTTCTTGTCTGTCACATAAGTGGCGCAACTGAAGCGGTATTGCGCTAAAGGGAAATTATTTTGACCGAAGAGATTTAGATTTGCTGGCTAACGGGAACTCCGGCGTCACCATGTTGTGTGCTTCGCGGATGCGCTCGGCTCCTCTCGACTGCTGCTCGGGTCTGCTCGGTCAGCTTCCGGATGAGGAGGCATTCATTCGACCAACTTACAGTAGATAACATTACAAACATTTTTAACAGGGGCCATAATAGTGTAAATAATGCTTGTTTTGGCAGTTATAACTGAATGTAATGTTTTCTACTTTTTTTAAACTGGGAAGGCATTTGCCTTCATCAGATGGAAAGTGTCTTGACCAACAACTTAAGTATTTCTTATAGCTATACAGGGCATGCAAGCGAGCAAACAAGAGCAAACAAACAAGTGAAATTAAGAATAAAATTGAACAATATAATATTGTGGTGGTTCATCTTATAATTCAGTCTAGAGAATGCACCAGACAGCATCTACAGTAAGACCTGGAAAAATCTAAATTTTCTAGGGGGAGGTCCCCCAAACCCTTCGTGCCATTTCGTCCGCGCGCATTTTTCAGGGCAATCTTTATTGGGCTCAGGGCCATCTGTAAATTAGCTTAGATGGCCCACAGGGCCATCTCCCAAAATCCTTAATGTCATGCACTGAACAGTATTGTCCTATAACAGAGGAATCATTGTAATCTAGTTTTGTTTAGTTTTTTGCTGGCATCATATATGATATTAACTGTGGGGTAATTAGTCAAAAAACAAACCTACAGTTTCAGTTTGATATCATTTTCAACAATTATACAACTCAAATAGTTCAGTAGGGCCCAGAGGCAAACATATAAGCATTCTTAGAGCCAAGAGCAGCATGGCTAAAGACCACTGCAAGGTTCAGGTTTATTTTCTTGGTTTCTTTAGAACTAATTGTTTGGCAGTAAGTCAAAAGTTCAACACATGCAGCTTCAACATGGAATTTAGATGAGCAGCAAAACATTTATAAAATGTTGATTCAAAGTTTTGTTTGGGAACATTTATTTCAGGAAAGTGATCAGAAGTACACACAAATTGTGAAATGTCCCAATCCTGCAAGCTTCAGCTTGAAGGTTATCCCCCAGCATGCAATCTTACCTGTATACTACCACTACCACTACTACAGTGGAACGAACACATTAGGGATCCTCTTCAAAATATGAAGCAATACAGCCTAAAACATTGTCATCACTATATTTTTGAAACTGATACTGACGTCATGGTGTGCAAAAACTATTGCTTGAACTTGAACATAAAGTGTAATGTATAATCAGATGTCCTGCAGGGGAAACACACCATCCAAATGTCTAATGTACTAAATGTTGCCAGTCTTAGAGCAAAGGGAGCATGATAGAACAATGAAGCAGTGCGTGAATAACTTTCACTCCATGCCATGTTAGGCGTCCAGACAGTGACACACAAAAACTGAAGGATTCTCCCAAGCCAAAGCTTTCAAGACTCCTCTTTTATTCAGCAGACAGAAATGAAGCTGACAGTTTAATCCACGCTGCTGGTCTCAGAATAAATCATGAAATGCTTTCAGTGATGCAATGCAGGCTCGGGCCAGGCAACAGTCCCTTGGAGTACAAATAAAGAGATTGGAAATATTTGTCAGAACTCACGCGAGATTTTGGAATCAAACACAAACTAAAGTGCACTAACTAAATCTGCTCTGGTTAGGAAAAGCACTGGTTTGTTTGTTACAACTGAGGTGCTTCACTTTCTCTTGGATAAGACACGCATGTGCATACGCATCATGTTTGAGGGGAATAGTACCAAATGTAATTGTTTTAAAGGCCTCCTTAGACCTTATCGTGCAGCAAAGTCAGCTAATGTCACTGTCGCTGTGGCAAAGGCCCAACTGTCAGCCGAGACAGTGTGAGGAAATCCTTTTTGCACTTGAACTATTACCAGAATTGTTCTGGGACGGGTATTTAAAAAGTCCTTATACATCTGAATACTGAATATTGTCATGCAGAACAAGGAGCACATTGCAAAGTAAGTACAAATAAAGTTTTTAATCACCTTTAGCAATATTCTGAGCAAAAGTCATACTACAACCTGCAGGAATAATGTGCAGCATAAAAAGGTACAATATGATTAAGGCACCTGTTTGTGGCACACTGAAATCAGTGCTAGTGTAGCGGCAAGGCAACAGATCAGAGCAGAGGTGATCTTTGGTTGATCAAGGGAGAAATTCTTGGTAGAAGATTTTATTTCCGCCTTCAAACCGCTTAATATGAAGCTGTCACCGCTCGTTTACTCTAGTGTGACACCACCTACTCCTCACTGGCCGTTACAACGTCGCACTTATAATGAACAAGTACTACAATATATTAGATAGTCTTAGCAGGTTTCACTTGGTACTGTAAAGTGAAGCCCAAATGTTTTAGAGTGTAAAATAAGCATTATGGTCAGGAAAGAGAGAGAAGAAGGCCAATACGTGTTTTTGAAAGCTGTCTCCTGGTGGCTTAACTCTAATAAATTAACACAGTTAGTAAGTGCATCTATTTTTATAACCATTTGCTCAAATTTGTACACGTTTTTGAGTGATTGTTAGCCAAACCCAAAGAGCAAGGACATATTTTAAAAATATATTGAGCAGTCCATCTTAAAACATCAATTTGAATATGCTTGGTGTGTGGGGAGATTAACTCACCAGGGGTCAAACTCGTGGATGATGCTTTCGAAGCGGATGACAGCAAAGAGCCTGGCGCTGAATCCGGCCACCCCGGCCAGGAACAGGATGGTGAAAGACAGCAGGGACTGCCATCCCGCCGGCTGCGACAGGCCGCCGGACAGACCTCCTCCTCCTGCCGCCGCGGCGGCGCTGCAACCTCTCTCCGCCACCGCCGTGCTGCTGCTCCCGTTCCCCGAGTACGACGCTCCGGAGTTCAGTGAGGATTTGTGTTTGTTGTCGGAAACCAGGTGATGCTCCGCCATATTCTATGTCAGCCCTGTCGTGTCAAGCTATCTGGTATCAAACAGGAAAGAAAAAAACCTTTTCCCTTTTCGCTGCCACGCTCAACTTCCGAACCCACTGGCACCTTTCCGAAAGCACCCTGCACCCCCCAAAACACCGTGTGTAATTACAAACGTTGTAACATTATTTCCTACCAAGTCCAGAAGCAGCTAAATAATACCAAGGAGTCACATAGCAGCAAGGTTTTGCGGCATACTGGAAGTGTCACATGCGGTTGGGGCAGTTCCTCCTTTCTTCCTTGGATCTGAATGAAGAGGCGGGAGCTTCGCGTGAAGCAGGAAGCGCTCTCAGCCTCTCACGGAGAGACAGGTACAGCCAAAAGGAACACAGCTCCGTGGGAGAGCCAATCCCATAGTGCGCGTTTGACAGACAACAAAAAGGACCAATGACAAAAGAGCCGCCTGACGCTGAAGACGCTATGCGAAGACGTCGGGTGACAGACAGCGGGATGGCCGTATAGCAGGCAAACAGCGCAGGGGCGCACAAGCCAATTATTTAAATGAATTTTGCTAAAAATATTGAACATATTGAGAAAGCAATATATAACATTACATGGCTTTATGTCACTTTAGGCCCTGATTGAAGCCAATACTTTATTTACATCGGAAGTAACATTCCTAATGGAGGTACAGTAGATAGCAATATCTAAGAAATGGGTACTTTTACACCCAAAATGATCATTAATTCTTTAGATTTGTTATGCCTCGACACAGTGAGGAAATATCCCAAAAAGAGGAAAACATTTTATTGAGTAAACGGTGGATGTGTTTTACAGCAGCAAAACTAGGCTAAATTCATTTAAGAATAATTCACCGCATGGAAGAAAGGATTTCTAAGCAGATGGGATATTACATAGAGTGATTCATTGATATAAAAAATATCAATCTGGAAGTGAAGTATTCCTTTAAGCCAGTTGACACTTGCAACTGTTTCATGCCGCTGTGAATAACATGTTTGATTCCATTTTGACCCCCCTGAAAAAAAAATGGGAACGCTCCCTTTTTAGATCCATTATTTATATATTCAAAGGGACAGTCGGTCAAATTCAACTTTATTATCAATATTTCTGATTAATCTAGACTACAGAAGACTTAGGCCTTCTCTACATGAATGTTCCTTATCTTATTGTAGACATTTAGATGCTGTTCCCTGAACGTCTAATATGCAGGCTACTGATATCGGGACCAATGGATGTTACCTTTCAGCAACACATTGCAACTTGTCACTACATAAAGCAATTTTTTATAATCATATAATGCTTTGATTAATTAATTAATCAATTAATTAATAATTAGCACTTCTTTATTAAATATTATGAATATGTCTTTATTATCAGGCTATGTTCAATCATTCAAAGTAGCAGTGATAAAACCGCTTCTTAAAAAGCACAACCTCGATCCAGAGGTTTTAGCCAACTATAGACCTATTTCTAATCTTCCGTTCCTCTCAAACATTCTTGAGAAAGCAGTCGCAAAATAGTTTTGTGATTACTTAAAAAACAATGATTTATTTGTAGATTTTCAGTCTGGCTTTAGAACACATCATAGCACAGAGACAGCTCTGGTTAAAGTCACAAATGACATTCTAATAGCCTCAGACAAGGGACTTGTCTCTATTCTTGTTTTGCTCGATCTCGGTGCTGCATTTGATACTATCGACCATGATATCCTATTGCAAAGACTAGAGCACTTAATTGGCATACAGAGACCTGCTTTAGGCTGGTTTAGGTCCTATCTATCTGAACGCTCTCAGTTTGTACGTGTCAACGATGAATCTTCCACGCAAACCAAAGTTAGCCATGGAGTGCCACAGGGCTCAGTGCTCGGACCTATTTTGTTCACATTATATATGCTTCCGTTAGGCAATATTATAAGGAATCATTCTGTACATTTTCATTGTTATGCGGATGATACTCAACTATCTTTATCCATCAAGCCTGATGAAACCAATCACCTAAATAAAATTCAAGACTGCCTCAAGGACTTAAAAACGTGGATGACCTTAAACTTTTTGATGTTAAACACGACCAAAACTGAAGTTATTGTACTCGGCCCAAAGAATCTACGAAACAAATTATCTAAAGATATACTAACTATGATGGCATTAATTTGGCCTCCAGTGAGACTGTAAGGAATCTTGGTGTTATATTTGATCAGGATTTATCCTTTAACACCC
>NW_011367090.1:0-3732 GCF_000735185.1 Notothenia coriiceps
AGGGAAATGTGAACCTACTGGTGATAGTCGACTACTTCACAAAGTGGGTAGAGGTATTTACCCTAAAGAACAGTAAAACCCCCAAGGTCTGTCAGATATTGAAAGATGACATCTTCACCAGGTAGGGAGTGCCAAAATACATGGTCTCTGACAGAGGTCCTCAATTCACAAGTGAAATCCTTGGGGAGCTTTGCAAGAAATAGGGAGTGGTTCAGAAACTGACAACCAGTTACCATACCCAAACCAATCTTACAGAGAGAGTCAATCGGACTTTAAAGACCATGATGGCTGCCTTTGTCAGAGACAACCACATAGACTGGGATAAGTGGTTGCCAGAATTTCGCTTTGCTATAAACAGTTCCCAGCATGAGACAACTGGAAACAGCCCCTCGGAGCTCATGATGGGAAGACCATTGAAAGGGCCCCTGGAAAGGCTTATTGAGGCTCCGACCCCAGCTCAGAACCAATATACCCTGCTTGAAAGACAGCATCGTCTTAGACAAGTCGTTCAGAAAAGGGTAGGGGAGGCCCAACGCAGATAAGCCAGATATTACAATACCCATAGGAGAGAAGTGGAGTATTTAGGGGGAGATCTGGTCTGGATTAGGGCGCACCCCCTATATCTAAGGCCTCTGAGTACTTTTCATCCAAGCTAGCATCTCGGTGGTCAGGGCCAGTCCAGGTGATTAAGAGGTTAGGAAAAGTGAACTATAGGGTTAAGTGGCTGAATGACAAATCCTGCTGTGACATTAGTCTTTTAGTCCTAGATATGTTCTTTAGGTGATAGTAAGCTGATTTAGTAACTGTTTTAATGTGACTGTTGAAACTCAGGTCAGAGTCCATGACTACACCTAGATTTCTGGCTTTATCTGTTGTTTTGAACATTGCAGACTGAAGCTCAGCGCTAACTTTTAAATGTTCTACCTTGGCTCCAAAAACCATTACCTCAGTTTTGTCTTTGTTTAATTGGATAAAGTACTGACACATCCAGTCATTGATTTGTTCAATGCACTTACTCAGTGTTTGAATTGGAGAATAGTCTCCTGGTGAAATTGTTACGTAAATTTGTGTGTAATCTGCATAGCTATGGTAACTTATTTTGTTGTTTTTCATTATCTGAGCCAGTGGTAGCATGTAGACGTTAAAGAGAAGAGGCCCCAAGATGGAGCCTTGAGGTACCCCACATGTCATATTTGTCAACTCAGATGTGTATTTACCTTTAGAAACAAAGTTGTTTCTGTCCTTTAAGTAGGATTCAAACCAATTTAGAATTGTTTCCGAAAGTCCCACCCAGTTTTATAGATATAGATTAACAAATATATCCTTAACTTTATGATGTACTTAAAAGACAATTTAGAGAAACAGGATTTCAGGGATTCTAGCCTAGCAGACCATTTGCATGCACTAAAACCTATAGTGTTACCTGGCAGTTGGTGAAGGCGGTGCGCGGTCTGCGTCCGATGTACCAGCTGCACGTCGGCCTCATCTGCTGATGATGATGAAGATGATGATGAGGAGGATATTTTTGTTTAGAGGAAATTCGGTGTCCTACGTTCTCCTTCTCTGCTCCCATCTCTGGATTCATGGGGAAATAAAAAAATGAGAAATTACACATTAAAAAATTTGGACGAACAATCAATACATTCTCACAACATCAAAGTGGATGGAGGCACCAGTGCTTTCAAATGAGGCTTTCCTGCCATCCTTTTTCACATATGTGTTAATACTTAGTTAAAAATCAGTTTATTAATGAATAGATAATATTTTACAGGTCAGTATTAATAGTAAATATTGAAGATGTGTGATTTTATTCAATCTTTTTATTGCAGAGTCCTTCATTAACTTCTTAAATTATATTTAAAACATATCATAACTTCTTTTTTTTAAGCTTTAATTGGAAATGTTACTTTACTTCCAAACATTACTAAAGTAGAGTACTTTAGTAAATCTACTTAGTTACTTAACACCTCTGCCCATTTGACAAGGAACAAATAAACTTCATTGCCCAATGCACCTTAATATTGTAAATTACTTATCCAAGCAAAGGGAATTAAGGATACATTCTATATTTCTATAAAAAAAATTAAACACTACAGCAAGAGGCTCACAATGCATATCAGACTGATGGCTGGAAATAAAACTTCCAAGCAATGGTTTAAAATAAAACTTGCAAGCAATGGTTTAAAATAAAACCTTTCCCCCTCACCTGCCCAGGGTCGGTGAAGTTTCCGGAAGTTTTCAGGTGTTTCCAGCTCCAGAATCTTCTCGATAAAGAACGCCGGCCTTTCAGTTTTCACACAAGACGCCATAGTTATAAATCTACCAAAACTCCTGCAGCCAAACACAGAAAAGTAGCTCCATAAACCGACTCTCCTTCACCAGGGAGGATAAGGTCTGAGGTCTGAAAGCAGCTGAGAGTGAGGGTCTGCAGTCTGAGGGTCTGCAGTCTGAATGTTTCTGAAGCAGCAGGAACACAAACTGCTGCTTTAAATCACAGCGGAGGATTTACACCGGCCATTAATTAGAATTAATTACAGGCTTTCCATGTGAATGAGATTCCCTATGGTTCCTTACAACCACTAATCTGTGGGTGAGTGTGTGCTATTCAAATCTTTAAATAATACACCACTGTATGCATTGTGTTATATAAGTGGTATGTATTGTAGAAGCACTTTTTACTTTACTTCTAATGTTCAAACACATTCTAGCTTTAACTTCTTCACTTAAGATTTATATTTTAGCTCATTTTTTTATTCATCTTTTATTTTTATCCTTTCAAAGTTAAGGTAACTGAATCAGAATACCTATATTCGCAGGGGGAAATGTACAATTGTATATCTCGCGAGAAGCATCAAAATATTACATATAAAACTAGAAATTACACAATTTACAAAACACACATCCAGTACCAATAACAGTTTGGCATCCAGGTAAAAGTATTAAAGCTGGTAGAATAAATTGCACAGCTATGTATGGTACATAATCATATTTATCTTGCACATTGCACAACAGGAGTGTTACATAGTGAGGTATCTATGTAAACAATAGATACCTCCAATACCATGCATGTTAGGCTTCACAGGTTTCCATTTGTTTGTTTGTTTATTTAGGATCCCCAGTAGCTTTTGCTCTTGACAAAAGCTACTCTTCCTCTTGCTTTGATTAGTTTGATAGCTTGGTTTAGAAACGGTGAAATAAAGCTTCTGAGTATTTCCTGAGGTCTGAATTTGGTTTTCTACAGTCAAAAATGTTTTATTTGACACTAAGATAACTCATACAGGGCAAGTGAAAGTGCATTTATTTAAATTAAATTGTCACAAAACCCAATTTCGCCCCGGGATACAAAAAACAAATCTGATTCTAAAATTCGCAACTCTGCAAAAAGGAAGTCTTTGCAAACTTCACAGGAGACAACAACAACATTGTGTTTACAGCATGTGTGTTTATTTAAATCTGAGTTTTCCCAGTCTGATTAGGATGAGGAGCCTTTCATAAGAAACACAAAGCATAATTCCTCCCTTTTCTTCTGAATTACCAAAGTAGAAAATCAGTTTCCCTAAAACATGCCTCCATGCTTCTGCTGCAGCTCTGTGAGTTTTCAATCTAATAATAATAATAATAGCTGTGATGATAATGACAGCAATAATAATTATCCACTAATACTATTATCCTAATCTGTGTGTGTTGTGATGCAGATGCAGCTCGTAGCGTCTGAATGCAGGAGAAGCAGCA
>NW_011367091.1:0-3727 GCF_000735185.1 Notothenia coriiceps
TCACTCTGCGCCTCCCCTGAAGCTCTCTGGCGCCCCCCAGGGGAGGCGCGCCTCACACTTTGAAAACCGCTGTTCTTGATGATAGGAAAGGAGGTTTCAAACTTCCTTTCTAACCTCCTTTAGCTTAGGAACCACTGGACCTCCCTCACCGAAAGGAGAAAATGCTGCCACACAATGCCTTGCAGCCGCAGCATTTGTAGTCACACAACATTCGGCCGTTCACGGAAACAACCGATTATGACCGAGAAAATTGTATTTCAATTCCAACTTTGGTCATGAAGAATATGTTTCTCTGTTGTCCACGTTCATAAAGCATAAAATAACAGCATCAGAGCACGGTGCAGAGTCTCTAGATGAGTTTACAGTAATCCCTCGTTCTTTTTAAATATCCATGTTGTAGTCCGCTATAGAAAACTGTAGTTTCCATAGTTTCCCCACAGCAGCAGATGCACATTTATGACGTCCACTGGCGCATCATAAACACATTGGATAGTGAAAGTGCAGTCAGATTCTCTAAAGTACCGCAGTCTCTTCTCCTAAGTCCTTTTGAATTCTCCTATCCACTATCCCTTAACCCCGTGACGTTTCACTCAGAGGTCAAGGGATAGACGATAGGAGCTGATTTTTGGACTATTCGACTGCAACCACGGATGCAAGTTAATAGACTTTGCACCCTTTGTCTCCCTTGAGAGGTGGAGATCAGCTCCAGATGTGTGGCTCTCCACACCTGCTCCCAATACTGCTAATTGGGAGAGGGTGGAGCCACCTGTTGGGAATGTAGGTGCTCTGACTACCCTGCCTTCAACCTCTTACAGTAAGTTACAAAAAATGAAAGCAGACCTCTGACCATTTCTATTGTCATCATAACCCAATCAATAATAAAAAAAACATACTGTTTAGAGTTCAGGTTTAATGGAAAAACAATATTTTTAGAATCAACATTATGCAATGCAACAATATTCTTGACAGAAGTTCAGACACAAATTGGATTAAAGTTCCATCTACTGTATAGTGTCTCTGAGGAACAACCCAACAGTTATTAACTTTTCCTAATATCAAAATCACCAGATACAAGGTCATGTTATTTGCTATTGTACCTTCTATAATCAACAATACTTTATATCAAGACACATGGATGATTAACCTTTGAACCTTATATAACCGTTATCTGGTCTACAGTCTGTTAGTCTAAGAAAATGTTTCCAAAATGCTCAGTTAAAGACTTAGAAGTTGATGCAAAGTGAAACAGACGTTATGTAAACACATTATTTTCCACTCTTCCCAAAATACAATCCCAGCTTGACTAGAGCTGTCAGGGCAATCAATCCATCACCCTCATCAAACTCAATCCGGCAGTCTACACAAAACCAGCAACAGCAGCAGGGAAGTCACAACCCAGTTTATTAATAATCCATCAAACTGGGGGAAATGTCCTCTTTGCATAAGGTGACACACTGTTTCCTTTGGGAAATAACAGGACACGTTCAAAGATCAATGTCTTGATTTGTGTAATTATATTCTCAGGGAATAGAAGTGGCGGGTTTAATGTCAAACTGTGTATCGCTCGCTTGCTCAAACTGCGTTATTATAAATACAAGTCCTCTTTAAAGAGTCTGCTGACTTCTGAGTTATGTCTGTGGCTGAGGTTGTCTGTCCAAACAATTTTGCCAAGATTGTCCCTTCACGACTCAGAGGTTATCCTGCCAACTCCTCTATCACTTTGTCCCTTTTCTCCAATGCTTCTACTGTACGCACCATAGTCATCACATGAGTAAAATGACTATGTTAAAGAGGGTGTCTCTCAACAAACCCACTAATAATTATCACTCTCATGTTCCTCTAATCCATACTGAGGTTTTTAGCTTACATATGAGAGCAACTTATCTGGGTACTTTTTAGGTTAAAACGTTCACTGTCATTTTACAGTTAATACAAATTCTAAGGGTTTCGCTAATCACATGAAAAAAAATACCAAACAAGACTTATTTAGGTGTAAGGCCTACAACTTCAAATGTATGATGATGTTGCTTTCTGTGAGCTCGATAAAAGGTTTTGCTATGTTCGCCATAAGTAATTTATGTGATAGTATGTCGATCTTGAGTCTCAACATGTTAGACCAAAGAGGATTAGGAGAAATATCAAATGTACATAGCTTATATATCAAACCAATTTAGTTTTAGTAGTAACAAATTCAGGGCAAAAATATTTAAATGTTTAAATGTGTAATATGCATGCTTTTATTAAAGAAAGAAGTCCTACATCCTTGCTGTGTTTTTACTGCAGATTCAGATATAAATGCACCTGGGTCATGTGTAGACACATTTTGGATTTGGCCGTGTTACTTTTAATTTCAACTTTACATTATTTTGGGAATAGAACCATAAGTGGTCGGGGTGTTTAAAGTGTAGTTTATGTTGTCCTTAGCAAGCCTTGATTCCAAAATGCTTCACATACAGTAACTGAACAGAACACTGCTAATGTTGTGTTTTGGACCATGTTATCAGCTAAGTTAGCCAGCTAGTGCTAATGATACAGTTTGCTTTCTAAAGCTGCATTCGCATGATACACGTTGGAGTTTGCTCACCACAAGGTTAAGCACAGAGGCTTGAGGTGAAACAGCCAGTTTAGTTTGTTTCTATGGTTACCTACCCTGCTAGCTTGTGCAGCTGTTATAAAGGTTAGCGGCAATCAAAGTCAAAGTTGAAAGATTTGAACTTCGAGCTAGACGACAGTTTCTAACAGTGCGCGGTGCCGAGGATAACTCTTCCTCGTAGTACGATGGCAGAACTCTCCCCTTTCAAACACAAAGCCAGTGCCATTTTACCGCGTTTCATGAGAATGCATCTTAACACTCTATTGTTGGGCTCTTTCACAATGTTACCAGTGTTGCTGTGAGCTACAACATTAGACGTTATCAGGAATCTTCAGCATAAATTATTTTCATTGTTATCGGAAAAATGATTAGGAACTCATAAAGCTCTTGTCAATGTTCTTAATCTAACTACACTTGCTTTTTATCCAAACACAGCAGCAGATTATATGCGTCGTGGCCAGGGGCGGACTGGGACTAAGATTCAGCCCTGGAAACTGACCCAGTCCAGCCACATGAAATGTCAAATGTTAGAAATCCAGTTTATTATTTAAAGTTTTACGTCCGATTCTCTCCTTTTTTCCTCTGTACACAGCTCCAGTTTGGGCATTGGCCTGTCATCAGATTTCATTTTTAGTTGCTGCTGCCTGTAGCGGAAGTTTAGTAAATTAATTTTGGATGAAAATCTCCAGCCTCCATAATTGCACTTGCTTCAGTTGCTTGCTACTTTTTAAGGGCGGTGATGACAGTTACAGTACGAACTGACGTTGATGTGATTTGATTGGATTGTGAGGCATGACGTGAGCTTCATCTGATTGGTCAATCCCTCCATTTTTTTCACCAAGGGAAGCCAATTTCGGATAGCCTCCTCTCGCAACAGAGTGCAATCTACTGTTTCACCATAACATCTAGAGGAGCGCTGTTTCACTCTTTGTAAAATACTCAATGAGAATGGGGGAGAGATGGGCCGGCAGAATAATTACCGAAACTAAACGAAGTGTTTTTATTTATTAAAATTATAACTACAATCCAAAAAAAACTCCAGGAGAAAACGCCACTGAGTTCAAGGGATCATTCTCACCCACTTCTTGCTCTTGCCCTGCATTTGTGTGCGGGTTGAGCTGGTTCTTCCAGCAG
>NW_011367092.1:0-1707 GCF_000735185.1 Notothenia coriiceps
TCTGAACATTAAATGTGTGTGTGTGTGTGTGTGTGTGTGTGTGTGTGTGTGTGTGTGTGTGTGAGAGAGGAAGTGTCTCTGTGTCCAAGGCTCAGAGCTGCTGCTGTTACCAAGGCAACAACGAGAGCCCGCCACGCAGATTATGTTACCCCGAAAAAACCTGCCAACCCCGAGGGGGGGGGGGGAGGAGAGACAAGGACAGAGGAAACAAGGAGAGAGAAGAGGAGAGGAAGAAACAAGTTGAAGGACACAAGAGGGTTAGGGTTAGGAGAAGAGGAGGGAGGAAACAAAGATAGAGGAAACTAGTGGAGAGGAAAAGGAAGAGAGAAGAGGAGAGGCAACAAGAGATGGGACTAGGGGAGGAGGCAGAAGAAAAGAGGGAATACGAGGAAAGGAAACAAAAGAGGAAACAAGGTGAGGAAAGAAGAAGGAGACTAGGAAACAAGGTGAGGAAAAACAGTAAGAGGAATTAAGAAAAGTAAATAGAAAATAATAAACAAGAGGAGAGGAAATAGGAAAGGGAATAAGGATAGGGGAGGAACACCAACGTAGGAGGTAACAAGGAGAGAAATAAGGAAAGGAATGAAAAAGAGGAAACAATGGGAGGAACCAAGAGAAAAGGAAACAAACAGAGAAGAAGTAAACAAGGAGACAAAAAAAGGAGATGAGAGGGAACAAGAGAGGTCAGAGGAGGAAACAAAACAGAGAAAGCAAACTGGGGAAAAGAGGTAATAAGGGGAGGTATCAAGAGGATAGGAAAAACGGAGAGGAAACAAGGAGACTGGGAGATTTCAGACTTATGAGTTGAGCACAGAGCAGTTGTAGTATATTAGACAATAAGGACTACTTTCAACGGCGGATTGATCCACATTTGGGGCTCTTTGAGAAAACGTGGTATGAGGATGGTTTGTGTGGGATTCACTTAAGAAAGCAAACTTGGGAAAAGAGGTAATAAGGGGGGAGGTATCAAGAGAGGAAACAAGAAGATAGGAAAAAAGGAGAGTAAACCAGGGGACAAAGAGCTTTCAGACTTACGAGTTGAGCACAGAGCAGTTGTAGTAGATGAAGTTGGTGGTGATGAACTCAAGTCCGGTTTCTGTGGAGCGGAGGCTGAGCTGCACCACCCGCTTCTCTCCTGAAACATTAAGAATATTCATCATCAGACTCTGCTGATACCATGATAACCAGAGAGGGCAAGAGTACACACATCCTTTACTCAAGTAGAAGTACAGATACTCGTGTTTAAAAATACTCTGGTGAAAGTAGAAGTACTGACTAAACTTCTTCACTCAAGTCAAAGTAAAGAGGGCTTTGAAATGTACTTCAGTAAAAAGTACCCATAACTAGCAGCTGTTTTAAAGAGTACCTGACCTCCCTTTATATTAATAGAACAATAATGTCATTGTTAGCTAATGAATGTTTCCATGCTGAACAACGGCAACATGACAACGTTTTCATTGGTCCCTCTTGTTTAGAGAAGACCAGGAAATGATGGATACACGGATCGTGTTCAAATCAATAGGCACGCAATGACTCTAAATAATAATGATCACGCCACCAAACACACATTCAGACTAAAGGAACCAGCCTGTTTGGAAAATGAGAGAAGTAGAAAGTACAGGTATTTGTGTTCAACATGTAAGAAGTAGAAAGTACAGGTATTTGTGTTCAACATGTAAGAAGTAGAAAGTAAAGGTATTTGTGTTC
>NW_011367093.1:0-2630 GCF_000735185.1 Notothenia coriiceps
GCGTTGTGCGAGGTGCATCCACCTCCCTGCAGCACATACTCTCCACAGCTGAAGCCTATCAAACAAAACGTTTATCAGGAAACCGTATTACATCTCTCTCCCCCCCTTCGCTCCTCTCTCTCTCTCTCTCCCTTCCGGTACACAGCACGTAGTGTGGAGTTGCATTAGGTAACGCGAGATACGGCTGATACTTGCGCATTAGTTTCTGTTATGGATCAGTATCAACAGTCCTGCCAGTATCATTACTATATTATCAATACTACTTTAGTTATAGCCTGATATATGATAGCTAACTTCACAATGTTGTGATGTGACTGACGTTAGCTAACATTAACTGTAGCTAACGCCGGTCACTCACCAAGACAGCTGCCCTGTTCTCCACTGGTTCTCCTCACACCACAGCTCCATTTCTCGCCAATGGTCGTTATTTATTGTAATCCTTGGCTGCTCCTGGTCTCTTGGACGCCTAGCAGGCTCATAATTATATGCGTCCGAAAATATATTTTCAACCTTTTACTGTGTCAAAACTAGCATTGTGATCCATGTTCATTCATACGTTAGACCGGTCGCTCTCCCCCATGTTACGTCACACGCGGGAGGTCACGTGGTGAGGCTTTTTTTATGCGGAAGTAAAAAATATCTTACTAAAACGACGGCAGATGTCACTGTAGTGTATATTTCTGTATATCTTTTTGAAAATCTAGTGTATTCATCATTTGCCTACACATTTATTCACTGGCGTGTCTAACCTGCAAGTTGCTCTTTAAGGACAGAGGAAAGCAGTATACGTGCTCTTTTTCAAGGAGCTGGTTTAAAAAGAAGGATAATTACCTGTAGCAACACCAGTGCTTCCCCTGCCTCCTTGTTCAAACGTCAGGATCAGACCAGTCTATGGACCAGACCCAGCATGGATCCAGACAGATGTGAGTGACTTAAATCACATATCAGAAAAAACTAAAAGGCATGACCAAACTAGAGGACAGTACCTTTTTAAACGCCATATGTTCCAAACCACATCAAGCATTATTTCTGAAACAGTATGGAGCTCAAACGCTTTCTCTCTCGCGGGTTTACCACAGGGACAGAACCTTTATATCCGGCTTCTTTACATACTCTCTCCAGTAGTTAGCTCTGAGTGTTAGCGATGCTTGCTAATGTTACACAGACCATATTACTTCCAAAACACGTTGCTCATTGTTTCTGATGGGGCCGTACGAATAAAGCCAGCCCACAATTTAGTAACGTCATCATGACTGCAGCAAATGGAGGAAAAGAGAGAGGGTTGTATTTTCTGACACTTTGTGACAGGGACACATTTATGTATAAAAGACATAAAAATGTTCGTTTTGCATAATAGGTGACCTTTAAATCTTTCCTCTGTGTTTGTGTGGCAGTGTAGCTGTGCCCTGAAGAGACTTAGGGGACAGCTGAACTATAATTCCTCCGGTTCCTCTTAGAGGAAAGTACCAATCTTGTACCACACAGGTGAACATAAAGCCCCCCTCTGTACAATTCGTTTTTTAATTGTTTTAATTATCGGATGTTGATCGGATTATATAATCCAATCAACATGCACCTGCTGAGGAGCATGTAGCATCAAGCTGAAAGTTACGAGTTTAAGATGCACTTGGAACTCTTGTGTTAGTAAAATAGAATATTGACACTGTTCTGTGGACTGACGATGTAACTCACTCTAAATCCCTCCTCACCTGCCTCTCCGCTCATGCTTTTCTGTCACATTTTTCCTACATGTTGGAGAATTGTGAGATAAAAAGATATCAACACTTACCCCAAGTATTGGAGCGGCACTGAACAATGTAGTTAACTGTAAATCAGTAATATAGAGTAGATGGATGAGAATAAAGCTCATAGGAGATTGAGTTTCCTGCTCAAGAGCTTCTCATCTGTAGTAAGCCTGAGCTTTTACTCACGGTGGCCTACAGGTGCAAACGCGGTACAACGGCCCCAAAAACTCCCATAAGGAGAAACGTGCTGCAGTCAGAAACGATGCAAATATAAAAACACAGAAGTGCCAAAACACAAATGAAGAAACATCTTCAGCAACTTGAGGAAGCATGCACAGCGATAACAGCAACACAACAATTTGTCCATATCTGCTGTAAGCTAGCTAGCTATCGTAGTTTACCTAAGAGGCTTCTCAATACTCAAATTTCCCCTCCTCGACCCCTCGGTCCTCCGGTAGTGACCCGGAAATGAATTTCAGCGCGCCATTTTGAAGGACATCTCATTTCTCTAAATGCACACCGAGGACCGAGGATCGAGCGTCGAGGAGGCTCTCTGGAGGAGCTATAACCGAGGATACACTGATGGTTCCTCCACGGCTCCTCCGCAGATGCATTTCCGGGAACGGTGGAAGCGTGACGCACGGCCGGACTTATCTCAGCCAATGACAGCTCTGCATGCATCCCCTGGATATTATTTTAGAAACTGCTTTCATTGCGTCGCGATGTTTCCACAGAGAACAGCTGTGAGGTCCGTGCAGAAAGCAGAGCAGTGTGTATAATATTCTAACGATCACAAAGGGAGTCGGAAACAGGCTTCAAGTTATTAGGCTTTAATAACTCTTATTTTCTTAGATGATCACAGGTACAGGTATAGCTTGCGGGTTC
>NW_011367094.1:0-3654 GCF_000735185.1 Notothenia coriiceps
TCATTAAAGGCAGTCTTTGGCCCAAAACATATCTTAAAAAAAGTCCCCAGGATTTCTTAACCCAATATTCTTTATTGGTCATTATACCTTCCTACTGTGTTCTCGATATAACTCGTACAGCCACCAGACGTTAACGCCCTCTTCCATTCTTATCGGTAAGAAACCCTTTGAATACATTATAACGTCGTTCTAAACCTACTAATGCGCATAGATGGCTCTTTCTAACTCTTAAATATGACACTGATAGTGACTAATGACGGCTGCCTAATGGGCTGATATCTTTCAAAGCGGTTGTCAAATGCTGAATGTCTGAATTGTATGAGGTAATTCAAACCAATATAAGCCAATCATTAGTCACAGAGACAGTTACCATTATATGAAGCCAGCCAAAGCATCTGTCATCTATTAAGATTGAAACTTGGACACATTAAGCTGCAGCTTAGATTTCCAATATTCTTGTAATATTTGGTCAAATGATAATGAAATTGCTTGTGTGTGTGCGGCTCGGTTAGAGAGCCTCTTGCTGGCGTCATTGCTCATATAGAGACATGCTTCTTTTAATTTGATCTTTGACAAAGATGGATTGGAAGTCATAATGTCAGACATTAGATATTCTCATTTTCTGATGTGTTTTTTCTGCAATATCTGAAAGATCAGCAGGCGATTAAGCAGCAAAATCATCAACCCAAGGCACTCTTTCCTTTATCAGAGGATATAAATGTGTCCTACTGCAAGGTGCTGTTTGTGCATCCAATACATGTTAAACACCTCCCAGCAGTGCAGTGAATTCAAATTCACTTCTTTCAGTAGCTTTACGTCCAGCTGAGACTCTCTCTGCATGCTCTGTCCTAGTTACAGTAGAGTTTGGAACAAGATGTGGTACCAATAATGATGATGCGGTTTGAATGTGGGTTTTTCTCTGGTGCCCCGGTTGTCTCTTCATTGTAGATATGGAGTGTACACATTCTTACAGGTATGAATATCTGAATATCTGTATGTTGGCAACACACACAATATTGTATTCTGCTCATAGTGATGTTGATTTACACTGCAACACTAGGTAACTATTATCCAGCAGGGGTGGACATTTTACCCTAAAATAATTACGTGTGTGCTCTCTAATCTGCTGTAGTACTGTATATTTTTCTGCATACTTGCCTCTACAAGGTTTTTACTAAATACCATACAAAGTGTATGCAATTCTGCTAAATGCAATATGAATCATAATTACATTTCATTAAAAAGGAACATTGCTGCTTTCAAATTTAGCTCTATTGCTGTAAAAATATATAATTATTGTAAAAGAACAATGTTGACTTTCCACTGCAACTCCTTTATGTTGTTTAGAGAATCTGCTCCTTCCAGGTTATAACTTTGAAAAAACCATGGCAGAAACAATTATGGGTCAGTTTTGGTCTTTTGAAGCTGCATTGCTGGATTTGTTTGCCCCCTTGGAGGAAACAGCCCATAAACCCAACATTTACATATCATCACTTTATACTGAGAAACATTATCATTCATTTAGAGTTGTTCCGGGCCCACCTGCTGATGGAAGTCCAAATTACTCTCTGTCGCTATGTTTTATGAGCAGGAATTAAGGCGGAAGGTAAATAGATGGTCTGCTGTGGAAATGGCTAGCCTTGATCAAAAAATGCTTTTTTGCCAGCTTTAATAAAATGGAAAGATGACATTATTTAACATTGTTCATGTTAGGTCTGCAGCCAATCAACAAATAGAGCATTCGAGTTTAGGTAGAGATAAGTGATCCTGATTTACTGTATTTCAGGTTAAAAAATAAAGAAATCATTGATTTAAAAAAAACAAAAAACCTCATTGTTATATAATTAAGTTAATCAGTCTGTATATTGTTATTGTGATATAGATTACATAGTCTATAATATAGATGGACTATGTAATGTTTTAAGTGCTTGTTGGTATTTATGTATTTACTGTACATTCTCAGGGACTGCAAATGGAAATTAGCGGTTAGCTTATAATGTGCCATAAATCTCTTCTCTTTTGAGAAACAATATGTTTTTTATGCATAGTCATTGTTTGTTCAAGACTAACAATCACCAAAAACCATTAACGGCACTAACAGCAGGAAAAAGGACAAAGCACCACAAAAAGACAAAAAACATTTATTTTGAACACATTCTATGTCGACTATTAACATAGTTACATTAGCTACAACAGAGCAGTCATTAGCTACAGAGTAATTATATCTAAGTGGCTAACACCAAATTACGCTGTTAAAGAAAATGAATGGATAATGATAGACCAATATCACTTCCTTAGAGAAAGACAGTTAGAAATCTTGATTGCAAACTCCAAAAAAAAGAAAGAAAAGAAAACAGAGAAATAGCGCAGTAGAAAAGGAGTCAGACAAAAGGTCACAGAAGCTGGGCAATTCATGTGAGAGGATGGCGTAAGGCTCGATAATCCCAACATTGACATATCGATATATAGAAAATGATTGAGAAATGATAGACCTTTTTGGAAGAAGAGAGTTTGAACACTTGATTGCGTATAGCTCCAAAACAAAATGAAATGAAAACAGCAGTAGAAAGGATTTGGACAAGAGGTCACAGAAGTCGGAGCAGTTTCATGTGGGAGGTTGGCGTCAGGGTCCGGTCTTTTGTTCTCACCCTTGTCTCGATGAGTCATTCCTGGGTTTCTGTCTCTGAGTTCAGCTCCCACCTCCGCCTGCCTCCGCGGCTGTCACTTCGTATCAGCATTGAGTTAATGTTAAAAATCTCACTCCACCATTCCTGACTCTGCTCACCCACTCAGAAGTCAGAGAAAATATAGAAAGAAACAGCAAATACAATCAGTGACCGGATCATCATAGATAAGATGAGCTCAAAACAAAATAACATGTTGTTTCTAAGGTATAACAGTATAATTATACATCATTGCTTTGTAATGGAGAATCTACAATGGTTCACAGAGAGGATTTTCTGTGGGAAATTCTCCACCTCCAAATAAACCTGTTTCGGATTGTGCAGTCATACTGTATTTGTGTGAAAGGAAAAACCAAATTAACTTTTATACACCAAAATCTCACTGTGAGCCGACAATGTGACAAAACGTCTCTGGGGAAATAGGAAGAAAGGAGCCGTTTTTCACTAAACTCTACCACTGATCTGCACCTTTTAAGTTATCCTTCAGTGGCAGAATGCTCATAGAAAGCAGGCAGTGGCTGATTGCTAATTGCTTCAGTTTATCATCATAACAGATCAAAAAGTTCAGATTCATTTTACAATAAATCAAGGAATGATGCATTTCTACAAACAAAAACAACATAATTAAAACATTTAAACAAACTACTTAAAGTAGATGAACTACATTATTCAAAAGTTTACAGTAACTTCTGATAATAACACAGGGGAAATAAACGAGGCATCTCTTTTCCTCTCTCTCTCTCCCTCTCCTGACAGCCCGTCAGTATCAGGGTTAGTCAAAATGAATCCCTTGGCGGTTCTAGTGTTCATTTAGGCAAGGCAAGGCAAGGCAAGGCAAGGCAAGGCAAGGCAAGTTTATTTATATAGCACTTTTCTGTACGCGACAATTCAAAGTGCTTTACAAGTGCTATATAAATAAACTTGCCTTGCCTTGCCTTGCCTTGCCTTGCCTTGCCTTGCCTAAATGAAC
>NW_011367094.1:3685-4846 GCF_000735185.1 Notothenia coriiceps
TTTGGAGGGAGCTGAAAGTCTGTGTTGCCCAGCGACAGCCCCAAAACATCACTGCTCTAGAGGAGATCTACATGGAGGAATGGGCCAAAATACCAGCAACAGTGTGTGAAAACCTTGTGAAGATGAACTTTTGTTATTGACCAAATACTTATTTTCCACCATAATTTGCAAATAAATTCTTTAAAAATCAGACAATGTGATTTTCTGGATATTTCTTTCTCATTTTGTCTCTCATAGTTGAGGTATACCTAGGATGAAAATTACAGGCCTCTCTCATCTTTTTAAGTGGGAGTACTTGCACAATTGGTGGCTGACTAAATACTTTTTTGCCCCACTGTATATAGCCTTTAATATACTTTTAAATAAAAATAGTATATTCACCTATCCATATGTGGCCATACATTTTATGAATAATAAAGCAGGGCATACAAGAATGTATGGTGTGAGATTTGTGTATTCACAGTCACACCTGCATGCCTAGAGGCCTTGGCTGAGTGAGATATAAAAGCTGTGAGCGTCATCGCTGAGAAGAACTGCAATTCAATTAGTACAAAACAGCTCTGGTTGTCAGGCAACACCAAGGACATGCCATTGTTCTGCACCATGGCATTCAGCTCTTTCAGTATTAGTAATGACATTAAAGCGAAAATCACAGCCAAGGATCATTACGAACCTTTTCAAAAGCTGAATTGCGATCCTCACCCACGTAATCTTTTGTCTCATTCCGGCAGTTGATGCGGTAAACTGACTTTTGCTAGCATCAACTTCATGACAATGAAAACTAAGAACTAAATAGCAGAGGTCACAGACTCGAGTCACATGACTTGACTCGAGTCCGACTCGAGTTATATATTTTTGGACTTGAGACTTGCTTGACATTGATAAAAGACTTGACTTGGACTTGAGACAGATGACTTGAAAGGACTTGACTTTTTAAAATTAAATATTTGCGTTTGTTTTTGTATTGAGATATTACGTTTAGTTTTTTCGAAATGTGATGATGCTAATAAGAAAAGAACAGCGGTATGCACGGTCTGCAGCATAAAGATCAGTGACAGGACCACCACAACATCCAACTTCATTCGTCACTACAAAAAAACCCACAGAGAAAGGTACGTGCATGTGTTGTGTTAGATAGAAAGCTAACGTTAAGTTTAAGCT
>NW_011367095.1:0-3058 GCF_000735185.1 Notothenia coriiceps
GAGAAAGTGCACCACTAACGGCCTGTTTCCCTCTCTTCCCCCTGGAGAAAGTGCTCCACTACCGGCCTGTTTCCCCCTCTTCTCCCCGGAGAAAGTGCTCCACTACCGGCTTGTTTCCTCTTCTTCTCCCCGGATAAGTAGTCTCTCTACCGGCCTGTTTCCCCCTCTTCTCCCCGCAGAAGGAGCCTCTCTACCGGCCTGTTTCCCCCTCTTCTCCCCGTAGAAGGAGACTCTCTACCGGCCTGTTTCCCCCTCTTCTCCCCGTATAAGTAGTCTCTCTACCGGGCTGTTTTCCCCGATTTGCCCCGCAGAAGGAGCCTCTTCTCCCCGCAGAAGGAGCTCCACTACCGGCCTATTTCCCCCTCTTCTCCCCGGAGAAAGTGCCTCTTCTCCCCGCAGAAGGAGCCTTTCTACCGGCCTGTTTCCCCCTCTTCTCCCCGGATAAGGAGCTCCACTACCGGCCTGTTTTCCCCTATTCGCCCCGCAGAAAGTGCCTCTTCTCCCCGCAGAGACTCACCTGATAAACGGCGCTCCAGCTCCCGGTCTCATCGATCTCCCGGCACTCTGCCTCCATGTCAGTCCGTCTCCACAGCCTCTCCCCCCGGACTCAGGAGAACCGTAGCTCCCCGGTTCTTTTTTACGGTTCTTTTTAAACAGTTTTCTCAGATTCTTACCGTGTTTCTCTCTCTCGTGTAACCGGAAACAGCCGCTGCTCCTCCTCTAAAACCTCCAGGAAGGAAGTGCGCCAACGGTGAAGCAGATTTCCGTTTAGTGGCCAAACGGGGGAACTACAACGTATTATTCTCTGACGTTTATTAGCTGTTGGGACCAATGAAAAGAGTGCATTACCGCCCCCTGCTGGACTGGAGAGCGGAGCATTTTATTTTATTTATTTTATTTATTTTATTTATTTTATTTATTTTATTTATTTTATTCAATATCATACATTCTACATACAACAAAGTCCAGGGGCCCTCAAGTCCGGTGGAGCATGTGTTGCGTCTGGTAAGTGACGTCACGCTGCATCACTCGCGTCTCCGTCTGGGCGGCGGTAGCGCGCACGCAGTCACGTAATGTTCTGTTTACGTCTGTAGTGCAGTGACCCTGCTGCTGCTGCAAAACGAGCCATTGTACCTGCTTTAAAGCCGAACCTGGGGGGATGTGACCGGATATTTGAGACACTTGAGAGTGTGAGGAGTTCCAGAGTGACATGTCAGAGTCACCATGGATTACCTGTAGTGTAAAGCTTCTCTCTGACTGACAGCAGGAGAGCTAGCAGGGCTCAGTTAGCTTTGGATCAGCTGTTCTGCACACAGGTATTATCCTCTGTGGTTGTTGTTGGTGTGTGTGTAGCTGCTGGATCTGTGTGTGTTTGCAGTGTGTAGTGTGTGTAGCTGCTGATGGCTCATGTGTAGCTGCAGCTCTTACAGTCATTGCCTCCCAGCGGTGGAAACAGTTCTCAGATCCTTTAACGGTGAGTGGCTGCAGAAACACATTCACTGCATTAAAGTCAAAACACTAGCAAGCACAATATCACCCAAGGTGCACTTCATTTCAATCAGGAAGTATACAGGGGTGGGAAGTAACTAAGTTCCTTTACTCTAGTATTGTACCTTTTGGTCCAATTTAAATAATATTGTTATATTTCTACTTGTTTGTGACATTAGGAGACACATTTAGTATGTCAAACATATGGTGAACTAATAATAAGAACTACATGTCTTTGTGTAACCCTGTGTTTACATATATCAGTCATTATTTGAACGTACTATGTTGTGATTTAGACTAATCACCCAAATATGAAACTAGTATAACTTTAATACTCAGAGCTGCATGTTCAGAGGATGCAGTGATGAAGACTCTCTCCTCATCGGATCTCCTCCTCCTCCTCCTCTCTCAGGTTCCTGGAGCAGCCTGAGGTCGGGCGGCGCCTCCGGGGGAAACATGGCTCCCAAAGACATCATGACCAACTCTCACGCCAAATCCATCCTGAACGCCATGAACGCTCTGAGGAAGAGCAACACGCTGTGTGACATCACGCTGAGGGTGAACACGGCCGACTTCCCCGCGCACCGGATCGTCCTCGCAGCCTGCAGCGACTACTTCTGCGCCATGTTCACCAGCGAGGTAACACTCTAAGGATGTCTCACAGAGGCTTAGAGTTAGCATCCAAAACTCCTCTGTGTACTTCCGGATCATGGTGACATCACTATGGAACACTCGCGCTCCTATTGGCCATCGCTCCGACACATTGTACGTGATAGGGTATAAGAGGCGGGACATCTCTTATGCTGCTCTTATGATTCAACGTCAGTGACGGCATGCTGAGATCCTCATCACTGATTGGCTAACGCCCGAACGTGTCACGTGATTTTGACGCTCAAGTTGAAAAAAATTGAAATATATATATTTATAAAGCACACAAATAAAGTGCAACAGAAACACATCAAATAATATTTAAATACATTTAAAAACAGTCATGTAAAAAGCTAAGAGAATACAATTAGTGTAAGATATGAATAACTATTTGATTTAATGGAAAGCAGCGTCTTCAATTGCACAAGTTAGTTCAATTTCTAGTTATTATTGACTGTGTGTGTGTGTGTGTGTGTGTGTGTGTGTGTGTGTGTGTGTGTGTGTGTGTGTGTGTGTGTGTGTGTGTGTGTGTGTGTGTGTGTGTGTGTGTGTGTGTGTGCAGCTGGCAGAGAAGGGGAAGTCCTTCGTTGATATCCAGGGTCTGACAGCATCTACGATGGAGATTCTTCTGGACTTCGTGTACACGGAGACTGTTCTGGTGACGGTGGAGAACGTTCAGGAGCTGCTGCCGGCCGCGTGCTTACTGCAGCTCAAAGGTGCGTTCAGGTGCATCCACTCAAAGGTGCGTTCAGGTGCATCCACTCAAAGGTGCGTTCAGGTGCATCCACTCAAAGGTGCGTTCAGGTGCATCCACTATAAGGGGCGTTCAGGTGCATCCATTCAAAGGTGCGTTCAGGTGCTTCCACTCAAAGGTGCGTTCAGGTGCATCCACTCAATGGTGCGTTCAGGTGCATCCACTCAA
>NW_011367096.1:0-678 GCF_000735185.1 Notothenia coriiceps
CTGCTGCTGCTGCTGAACATCTTGTCCCATTCGCAGTGTGCCTAGTCAGGTAAGACAATACATTAATATATATATATATATATATATCACACGTTTGAACTGATGGGATTTTTGAAATACTGTATGATCAAAAGTCATTTTAATCCGAGTGACAGAAAGTTTGAAGGCTTAAATGTAAAAGGGTGTGATTAAGTTATTTCTGCTAATGTCTGCCTTTAAAACAAAACACTTTTACTTTTTGGCAAAAGTACAATTATTATAATCTCATAGTTGCCTGTTAGTTGCTACAGTTTTAGTCAGATGATGGTCTGTAATGATGTTGAAATGTGTAATTTGGTTTAAAAGATTATGCAATATAAAGTCGAACTAATAACCTAAAATGTATTTGAAATCTCTCACGTTGGTCAAAATAAAATAAAAACTAGTTTTCTAATTTTGGATTAAATATATTTTCTTTTCAAATAAAGCTAATTCAAGCAACACATAAACAACACGTTTAACATTCAGAAACTGCACATTGGTTTTGCTGTTGGTTACACAATGTGAAATGTTTCTCTGAGATGATGGCAGCCTTTTCTGACGTTCCAAACCCCATAATCAAACAGCACAGGGATGTTTCTTTTAACCTCTGATTGTGATGACAACCCGCAGCATTTCTTTAAGCAATGCCATGGAACT
>NW_011367097.1:0-2201 GCF_000735185.1 Notothenia coriiceps
CATATATTTCAATAATCAAAAAACATTGGAAGGATTTCTTAACCTATTTTATACAACTAATATTACATAGATGGAAATATTTGTTTACATAGATGACCAAACCCACTGAGATAACTTAGGCTAAAGTTTACCTCCCTGAGCTGACGTTATCTCTCTCAGTCCCACAGGAGAGGACTCTCCCTCTCCTTATTGTGGAAACAGCTAATCTCCGTTAGCTCCGAGCTAGCACCAGATGCTAACGACAACCCTGTAACTCTCTCAGTCTCTCTTTTCTCTCTCTCTCGAATCGACCAGTGGCCTTTATTTATCATGATCAATGAACGAATCTACGAAACAATGACACCAGCCAGGCTCACCTTCATCTATTGGGAACAGAAACATCGCCACTTCGGCAGACTTGACATTACTACAGCCAGCGGCAATGCATCGTTTCACCTGTGTTTTTCCTCCCTCTTTCTTCACTGTCGCCTTCATTGTCAGGTTTTCTCGTTTGGGAATCACTTTCAGTCGACTCCGACACACTTTCCAGGAAAATACTAGCTCAAAAACGTTGAGAAATTCGACTTTGAAAAAGAGAAAAAATGAACGGTGGTGAATGTAAACAGTGCGGCGGCGTCCATCTCGTGACGTCACGCAGTAGATCGCAAGCCACGAAGGCGAAGGTCGACTGCAGATTTCCCCGGCAAATTCAAAACTCGTCAAATTCGTTGCTATTCCAACATCTTTTGATATGGGTTCCAATGGACAATTTTTGTCATTACTATACATATTAGCATAACAGATCATGCACAGGTGCACACTTCACAGGGTCTTTAAACTTAATCTATGGTATTACGGCGCTCGAGCTTCTTATTTAGTGTTATATTTTCAACATGTGTCATATTTAAAGGATATAACTCTCTACGGTCTCGTTGAAATACTCATCAATGCTGCTTGCCGATGATGTTGAAAAATAAATGTCTGAACAATTGATTCAAAATGATATCAGTGATTTCTCTGAGGTAAGCATCATTGATGAAGAACAGAACATCTCAACTACCCTCCCATCATGTAACACAAGTGTAGAGATATATCACGTAGGACCAGTTCAGGTGTTTGCTCGTTAGCCTGGACACTTCAGAGCATCAGTTACACCAGAGTGGATGCCTGATCTTGGTAAAGCTGACTTTTAGGGACTTGTTTGTTACTTTCTTTTAAATACAAATGCTGAACTTGTCATTTGTGCCCCAGACTTCCTGTTTGTTAAACAAGTCACGGAGAGTTAAATATTTTTGAATTAATCATCGGTGAGTAACAGCTGTGGTTACTTTAGCTGGTTACATAGCTAGTTAGCGCACTAACCGCCAACTACAGCAGTGGATGAAAAACTGAAGTTGCTTTTAGTAGTGAGATGTGTATTTCTGATATTAACGGTAGTGAGAAATGGTCACTAGAATAGGAATTGGCCAACAGATAATAACTTGGTAAACTCACAATGGAATAACTTTGGATATATATATTATGGAGAAAACCACTAATTTGATTTATTTTCATACGTTATGAAGTTAATCTATGTACCTACATGTGTTTATTTAGTTATGTATGCTTTGTGAATATTCCCTTTTTTTTTTTAAGGTCACCTATTGTGCAAAATCCACTTCATGTCTCTTCTACATCAACATGTGTCCCCTCTTCTTCATGTCTCTTCTACATCAACATGTGTCCCCTCTCATGTCTCTTCTACATCAACATGTGTCCCCTCTTCTACATCAACATGTGTCCCCTCTTCTTCATGTCTCTTCTACATCAACATGTGTCCCCTCTTCTTCATGTCTCTTCTACATCAACATGTGTCCCCTCTTCCATGTCTCTTCTACATCAACATGTGTCCCCTCTTCTACATCAACATGTGTCCCCTCCTCTTCATGTCTCTTCTACATCAACATGTGTCCCCTCTTCTTCATGTCTCTTCTACATCAACATGTGTCCCCTCTTCTTCATGTCTCTTCTACATCAACATGTGTCCCCTCTTCTTCATGTCTCTTCTACATCAACATGTGTCCCCTCTTCTTCATGTCTCTTCTACATCAACATGTGTCCCCTCTTCATGTCTCTTCTACATCAACATGTGTCCCCTCTTCTACATCAACATGTGTCCCCTCTTCTTCATGTCTCTTCTACATCAACATGTGTCCCCTCTTCTTCTTGCCTCTTCATGTCTC
>NW_011367098.1:0-2928 GCF_000735185.1 Notothenia coriiceps
CAAGAGGGCGTTGCCTAGATTTTCAATTTCAGGTTTTAACCAGGAGATGGCGCTTCATTCACAAATACAGAAAGACAAGTTTCATGGACTTTCAATTGTGTTTTGAAGAGCATTTGAACACATCAATATTTTAGATCAACTAAAGTATATCTAATCTTGTAATTCAATAATATATAGTCTTTATATATTAAATAATCATAATAATAATGTAAATGTTTACATTACTGTGATGCCCCTGTAGGTTCATCAGTGGAGAGGGTGTGTCTGTGCTGCACTTGCTGCATTGATTGCAGTAACTCAGGACACCTGGGTTTGGTGTCCTGCAGTTCTTTAAAGCCTCTCTGCTCCTCTCTGCAGGCTCCCGGCTCTGATGAGTATATCCAGTGTTTATGTGACTTGTTTGTGCAAATAAACACCTTTTTCTACCCGTTAATGTGTTGTGTCTCCTCTTTGTTGTGGCCTTCTGAGCCAGGTCGCAACACCATGTTTATGTCTTGTGAGTTTTCCTGAAAAGCTGTTGCCATGGCAACGCATCCCTCACCATAAAAAACGATATTGCTATAACTCCTGTGTAAATGGTCAAAAATTGCTAAAAATCCACGTGTGCTAACAGTCCAGCCCTGAAGACATATACGTGTCAGTTTTGAGATTTCATAATATGCCTTTGCCATGGAAAGTCAATGCTCGCCATGAAACACGGTTTTCTTATAACTTCAGGCGAAATGCTCAAAACGGCTCAAAACTTCACAGGTTTGATAAAGACTCAGCCATCAACACACTTTAACCCCAATTATTGGGTGTCCTCCTATGCCGTTTCCATGGCAACACAATGCTCGCCATGAAACACGGTTTTCTTATAACTTCAGTGGATATGCTCCAAACGGCCCAAAACTTCACATGTTTTATAACGATGGAGACCATAAGGCATCTAAGCCTATTATGGGGTGTCGTCATATGCCGTTGCCATGGAAACACAATGCTCGACATGAAACACAATGTTGTCAAAAAAATAATCCTAATGGCCCCAGATTTCACATAATGGTTAATGGTTTCGGCCCTCAACATGTCCATGACACACTTGTGAGTTTTCCCCAAAAGCTGTTTCCATGGAAACACATACTCGCCATGAAACACAATCTTGCTATAACTCCTGTGTAAATGGTCAAAAAGTGCTCAAACTGTTAGCACACATGAAGTGTGTGCTAACAGTCCAGCCCTGAAGACATATACGTGTCAAATTTGAGATTTCATGATATGCCTTTGCCATGGAAAGTCAATGCTCGCCATAAAACATGGTTCTCATAACTCCAGTGAACATGCTACAAACTGCCCAAAACCTTACATGTTTGATAATGATGCATAACTCAATAAACCAAGGCCAATTGTGATGTGTCATCATATGCCGTTGTCGTGTCGAAATATCACTCGCCATGAAACACGATTTTGCTGTAACTCCTGGAGACATAGTCCGATCATCCCAACGCACCGTACTTTAACAAACTCCTCCAAGAGATTTGATCCGATCAACACCCAATTTGAACTGTAGCATCTGGGAGATAAAAAGTTATCAAAATTGTAAGTTTTCACGCTTGCGTAATGCTAGGCGATCCCTCGCAATGGAACACGAAGATGTGGTAACTCCAAATGATATGCTCCAAACAGCCACGGTCATGGGCTGTGTGTGAGCCCCGCCCCTCACAGCGCGCCGGGCTAAAATGCTGGTCACATCCTTATCTAAACAAACACGCATGTAAACGGCAATTTATCGGGCTCAGAAAAGTTATCGAGTCCATTTTTATTTATCGTACGATAAGTCAATTTATTGATTATCGTGACAGGCCTATTGCTTGGTCGTTGTGACCAATGTTATCGCCTCTTTAATAGAGAATAGATAACACCTACTCTATTAACAGAGTAGGAAGAGCAGTAAAGATGCTCAAGGCGGAGAAAAGCCCACACCTATCATATAACTCTTAAATACAGATAATAGTGTAGTTTCATTTTAAAAGTTCTGCAAAAAAATACATTACCAAATTCTTATCCGGCGAAGGGGTCAGGGGTCACAGGCCGATAAGTCGCTGTACCTCTGGAGGTAGAGTCTATTCAGAGGAGAAACACACAATGTAGGCTTTGAATTTATGCACTTCATTGACTTTTTTAAGGGACTTTATGGAACTCACTGGAATGTCAAATTCCTCAAACGTGTTCACATAATTGGCCAAAGCTCATTTTGATTTATTACAAATAAAAAATTCAACTTGTTGCAAAATATTCATACAGATTATTTGGTTTTGCTGCAAAATTATGTTTTTGATTGCTAAAAATAAATCTGCATTTTCTGTGTTTGTCAACCTGTTTTACTGTCAACAAATTCTTAATATTATTACGAATAATCTGGGCCTGGGCCCTGGCAGTAAACATGAACAAGACAAAGACAATAATCTTCCAAATAGATCCAGTTCAGGGAAACATAAATAACTTCACATTAGGAACTCTTAAAATAGAAAACTGTAAGGAATAAAACAATCTAGGCTTGAAATAAGTTCCACTGGGAATTTAACCCAGCAATAAATGAACTGAGAGACAAAGCACAAAGGGCATTATACGCAATGAAAAGTAAAATTAACATTCAAATCTGGTTTAAATAACTGGAATCCGTCCATAGGACCAATTATTCTCTATGGTAGTGAAGGAGTGAAGGGACGGGCCCTCTCGCAGTTAAAATAATTTGTCTTAGTGAAGGGTTGGGCCCCCTCCCAGTTGAAAGTTAACCAAATTATAAAACACCAGAAACAAAACTATATCCACAATTGAAACACACACACAAAATCACAAAGCAAAATTCAGTGCTATCTGGCCCGAGAGAAACTCTACCGTGAACAAGTACAGACTCAGTGAGAACAGATTTAAAAAGAAACATCCTGAATT
>NW_011367099.1:0-2088 GCF_000735185.1 Notothenia coriiceps
AGTGTGAGTGAGTGAGTGAGTGAGTGAGTGAGTGAGTGTGTGTGTGTGTGTGTGTGTGTGTGTGTGAGTGAGTGTGTGTGTGTGTGTGTGTGTGTGTGTGAGAGTGTGAGTGAGTGTGTGTGTGTGTGTGTGTGTGTGTGTGTGTGTGTGTGTGTGTGTGTGTGTGTGTGTGTGTGTGAGAGTGTGTGTGTGTGTGTGTGTGACAGTGTGAGTGAGTGAGTGAGTGAGTGAGTGAGTGAGTGAGTGAGTGAGTGAGTGAGTGAGTGAGTGAGTGAGTGAGTGAGTGTGTGTGTGTGTGTGTGTGTGTGTGACAGTGTGAGTGAGTGAGTGTGTGTGTGTGTGTGTGTGTGTGTGTGAGTGAGTGAGTGAGTGTGTTACCCAGCATGTCAGGTGGTATGAACCCGTCCTCAGGCTCCTCCCCCTGGTTAAGCCCCGCCCCCTCTGGCTGCAGGAAGGTCCTCCTTAGCTCCTCGTCAGACACAACGACGCCCTGGAGACATCACGCATTAAAACTTTAAAATAGATTACAAATAATTGACTTAAAAATATATATATAAAAAAATGATAATATAAAATATCATTCTGAATATAGAAAATAAATAAAAATGTAATATAACATTAGTAAATAATTTATAAAAATGAGATATACCAATAACTTACAAAAAATGTAGAACAAATGTAAACACAATATAAAATGAATAATTTACTTATAATTAAACAAAACAAGAAGTAGATGAATAAATAAAAAAAGGAATTAATTCATAAATATATATTTAATTAAATACAATTATTAAATATATAAATAGATAATAGAAATAAATACCTACATATATATATATAATAACGGACCAAAATACTCATAATATATATTTTTCCATATTTCGTACCGCCTTCCTGTAGAGCCTCTTCCTGCTCTTCAGCTTGTCCTTCATCGTGCTCAGGTAGATGTAGTTCAGGTCTGCAAACATTTTAAATAAAACACAATAAAACATTCAGTTTAACTGTTAAAACTGTTCTGAGCTCACATGCTAGCAGTTTGCCTCCGTTTACAATCACTATGCTAAGCTAAGCTAACATTACCTGCAAACGTGGGTCCGTTTTTCAGCTTCTGCTGAGGAGGGTCGACTGAAACAAGAGATCAGTATTTAGATGAATAATTCATAATGTTAAAGGTATGCATGTGTGTGGGAGAGAATAGGCGCGTTCACACCGGAGTACTTTTCCCTTTTAGTTCCGATAGTTCCTGGGATTAAGCGTTCACACCAAAAAGAACCTTTTCCCCCTTTTCAGTCCCTGCTAGAGAGGTGGTTCTTTCCTGGGGAGGAAACGGTTCCAATTTCTATTGGCTGGGCGAATTGCAAACAACGCCCCGTAAAACTCTGAAAAGTTATTGTGAAGCCGCCATTGTATTTGCTGGCATTAGCATTATTAGCATTAGCATTAGCCCCGCGCAGCAACGGAGAGAGACTAACTTATGGCAACACAAAAGAAAAAATGGGAGCGGAGGAGATGAGGAGGTGTCGGCGTTCTGGCGATTTACTCTGAAGCCTTCAGTAGAGGCTGCTGGGAGTCCCAGCAGCTTCTACTGAAGCCTTCCCCAACTCCGGGGACTCCGGGTGGCAGTATACGCCGTGAAGTGGTTTGCAGCCTGCCAGTAAACCCAAAGCAGAAGAAGAAGAAGTGACGTCAGCGGCTTCATTTGCCTAACCCTCCCTCAGGGACTTATTCCGGTGTGAACGCGATCTGCTAGAAAGTTCAGGGACTAAAGAGTTCAGGAACTATTCCTGGGAAAAGTTCTTATAACTAGGGCGCCGTTTTATGTATAAAATGTGAAAAATGTAATAAAAGTCTGAATGACGGAAATAAATGGCACAAAGCAAGCAGTCAGACGACAAGTCTGTATCTGATCTGTATTGATCTCACAGGTTCCGGTGAACCAGCTCCTGAAGTCCTGCAGAGCAGAAACTCTCTTCCTCTTCCTCTTCCCTCCGTCCTCCAGACCCTCAGGGACCCTGTAGCTCTTCCCTGAAAACACAGAAAGAGAGACTGTTAGGAACAATTCAATCAAACGACACAGACTGGGGGGGG
>NW_011367100.1:0-4307 GCF_000735185.1 Notothenia coriiceps
CATCTCGTTAAGTTAGAACAATTATATACAAAGTAAAAAGTGATACAGTTGCAAGAAAAAGTATGTGAACCCTTTGGAACTACCTGGATTTCTGCATAAATTGGTCGTAAAATGTATTCTGATCTTCATCTAAGTCACAACAATAGACAAACACAGTCTGCTTAAGCTAAAACCACACAAACAATTATATGTTTTTATGTTTTTATTGAACACACCATGTAAACATTCACAGTGCAGGGTGGAAAAAGTATGTGAACCCTTGGATTTAATAACTGGTTGACCCTCCTTTGGCAGCAATAACCTCAACCAAACGTTTCCTATAGTTGCATATCAGACCTGCACAACGGTCAGGAGGAATTTTGGACCATTCCTCTTTACAAAACTGTTTCAGTTCAGCAATATTCTTGGGATGTCTGGTGTGAATCGCTCTCTTGAGGTCATGCCACAGCATCTCAATTGGGTTGAGGTCAGCACTCTGACTGGGCCACTCCAGAAGGCGTATTTTCTTCTGTTGAAGCCATTCTGTTGTTGATTTACTTCTGTGCTTTGGGTCGTTGTCCTGTTGCATCACCCATCTTCTGTTGCACTTCAATTGGTGGACAGATGGCCTTAAGTTCTCCAGCAAAATGTCTTGATCCACTTGAGAATTCATTTTTCCGTCGATGATGGCAATCTGTCCAGGCCCTGAGGCAGCAAAGCAGCCCCAAACCATGATGCTCCCTCCACCATACTTCACAGTTGGGATGAGGTTTTGATGTTGGTGTGCTGTGCCTTTTTTTATCCACACATAGCGTTGTGTGTTCCTTCCAAACAACTCAAATTTGGTTTCATCTGTTCACAGAATATTTGGTGCTCTTTTGGAAACTTGAAACGTGCAGCAATGTTTTTTCTGGACAGCAGTGGCTTCCTCAATTTTATGACCAACTTATGCAGAAATCCAGGTAATTCCAAAGGGTTCACATACTTTTTCTTGCAACTGTATATGTCCCTCCTTTAAGTTTCTTGTAAATCGTTCACATCGATCTCTCGTTTGTTTGGTGAATTGCTCAGGACCTCTGCACAGTGTGACTCCAGAGGAAGCTGCACGCAGCAATACTAGAGGCTGAGTAATTAGAGGAAAGGGCACTGCTAGTTCTCCTTGAATTTGCAAAAGAAGGGGTGTGATTCCAGGTTGTGGGCTGAAATACAGTTTCAACCTCAGAGTCAATGTATATGTTCTTTGTCAACACCTCCGAAGACTTTCATCTGCAGAAGTTGAAGTGTGTTGAAACTATGCATACTTGTTAATGTAGGGAGCGTGTTAACCTATGAAGAAAATGACATGTTAACACTCAACAATGACACGTTGCCATTCTTCAAAGAGCCACCTGCCAGGATACTGATGGTAGTATATGCTCTGTCGAAGCATTAGCAAGTGTGCATCTATTACAGCAGCTAAACAGTTTGTGTTCAAAATAAATGACACTTTTTAAAAACCTGAAACCGATTAAGGAAAAACATCAGCGTCTCCACTTAATGTGGGAAAAACAAACACAAAAACAAACGAAACCATACACACACAAAGACAAACAGAGGAGAATAAAACGATTTGAAATAGAAGTATTTCTGGTCCAGTGCACTAAGTAAAAATCAATTCCCCATTATAGAAATAGGATACAGAAAGGAATTAAAACTTAATGAGGTTTTCCAGCTAGAGTCCACCCACTTTTTAACCCTGCATTTGGCAGCGCTGTGAGGCAGTGTGTCACGGTGTGCATATGCAAGATTGCATACACATGCCAGACTGTGTGTGTCGGAATATTTAGTCGCTAGTGTGTACGCAAAGCCTCCTCTCCTGTGCACACCAGGCGACAAGATGACAGTAATGCTGCTGCATCCTTCAAAGCTTCCTTTTCCTCGCAGGTATTCAAACTCATTTGTCTCCCCCTCACAACACACACACACACACACACACACACACACACACACACACACACACACACACACACACACACACACACACACACACACACACACACACACACACACACACACACACACACACACACACACACACACACACACACACACACACACACACACACACACACACAAGCCTCACTCTCTGTTGGCAGTATTGATCTCCAGTTGATCCACGGTGACAAAAGACAAAGCTTTTCATGTGACAGGCAATTAGATGTGTGTGGAGCCTGCAGAGCTGAGCCACAGCAGGGCTGGGTAAATACTAACAACATCAGTCTAAACGCTGAACACAGACGGAAGAGAGGACGGAGATTGAGGAAGAGAAGGTCTACAAACAATTGCCCCCTGGAGTTATTTTTGTCTCCTCTCACACCTTCTTCACCCGCGCACCACATATTGATTTCTATATTATTAGCTCTCAAAAGAGACATCAACTTTGTGTCCCATAGCTCTGTCAATCAATCTTTCCTTCCATCATCCATCTCCTCATTATCTCCATCATCGGGCTCAGGTAGGAACACTGTGACATGTTGTTGTATAGTCACATCAGAATAAATGCAATTTATGGGGATTTTTCTATTAAATAAATAACAACGGATAATCATCTGATGATATTTATATCCAAACATCAGATGAAGGAATCGACACAAGAGAAAGAAAATCAAAGGCAAAGTTTAACATTTTGTGAAATTTAGTTTTGCTTTGCATTGTTACCACAACAAACGGCTTAAAAAACAGAGATAATGATGTTTGTTACATTTATCCTTGCATGAATGCTGATGCTGAGCGTAAAGCATGTGTATTGTTATAGGAAGTGGATACCTGACGGATGCTGCTTGATGCTTTCTGTTCCCAGATCCACGGATGTTTGGCAGCTGGATGAAATGTGTCAACATCCAGTAGGTTTAATATAGGAAGGCCAAATAGCTTGTTGTAACATTCCTTTTTAATGAGCGAGATGGTGAACAAGCCTAGTACATGTGCTGAGGAAAATATCCCTGTAGCTATCATTCTCTCTCTTATCTTAATGAATCAGCTGATTATCTCCAGTTATGACACCATCTCTCCTGTTATCCTAATCCATCGATGCCCTGTAGACCGCCCGCTATACTCTAAACCTTTTACAATTCACCATGGGATATAATCTCATTTAAATTATGAGAACATGAGTAGGAGAGGTGTAGGTGCATTTCCTGAGCCCAAACTGCTTCTTTCTTAACTTGGCTTTTCCCCCCTTTCCTCCATGAGTGGAAATATGCAGCAAAATGGACCTTAGATTTACTGCTATTGATTAAATGATGGTATACCAAATAGATGTGGCTGTAAACAAATTAGTGTGGTGTCGCAAGGAGTTATGGATCCCTGCTTCCGATTATTTAAACCTCTAAAAGGTCGAAATCATGATTATGATAAATCGTTCTTAGCTGGAAGGATAATCTATTCTTAATTATGATGAAATTGAATATGTTTGGAAGGCATTACATGCTGGCCCTTGGCCTCATAAGATGCTATTAATGGAGGCAGATCTAGTGAAGGGTTTTGCTTTGTTGGAAAACCAACCCGGTATCACGGCAAGACGTGAACATGTGACGATGTACCATGCTGGGAGACGTGAAGATGTCACGATTTCGTCCCTTCAAACGTGACAGTTACACAGTATTGTTAACCCATGTTAACCAGTGGAGAAATAACCGGAAATATCAAGTAAATGCTACCCCGACGTAATGATTTATTTTTTTCAATTTTCTTGTTGCCCCAGTTGGTCGACATCTCTTTTAGCAGAAACAAAGGCTACATTAATGTATTAAATTGATGTTAATCCATGCGTGTGGATGTGGAATTAACGGACGTGACGTTGTGCGATTGTGTTGCCAGGCAACAGCTTGGTTCATGTTAATTTACAAACTCTTCAACTACAACCGTAGTTATATTTAAAAACATCAAAATCTAAATGTGAAGGAATCAGAACCGGCGTCATGGGCGGGCCCCATGGGGCCGGGCCCGCCCATCCAGGATTTGGGCCCGCAGTTTTAATCAGGGCTGAATACAACATTTTAATTGTTTTATTATTATGTTTATGGTTGTTATTTGCAGGGCTCTGTCCTAATATTTATTTTTGTTTTAAACTATGTTGAAAGATTAGTTTAATATCATTTTTTAATTTTGCTATGAAATTCTGAATGAAAGGCTGTGCGCGAGACTGGTTTTTCGCTAGGTTGAGTCATGTGGGTGTTTGAGTGAGATGCGGCACAGCAGCCTGTCAGTTTACTCTTGCTAGGTTAGTTTGGCTATTATCATTTATATTTATCTGCAACAATGGATATCAGGAAGTGGTTCATGAAAGG